>NW_028320831.1:0-201367 GCF_062004578.1 Staurois parvus
GGACACTTCCCCCCCCCCTTCCATTTCGGACACTTTCCCCCCCTTCTTGTCCGGACACTTCCCCCTTATTCCATTTCAGACACTTTCACCCCCTTCCAGTCTGGACGCTTTCCCCCCCCTTCCAGTCTGGAAGCTTTCCCCCCCTTCCAGTCCAGACACTTCCCCCCCCTTCCAGTCCGGACACTTTCCCCCCCCTTCCAGTCCGGACACTTTCACCCCCTTCCAGTCCGGACGCTTTCACCCCCTTCCAGTCCGGACGCTTTCACCCCCTTCCAGTCCGGACGCTTTCACCCCCTTCCAGTCCGGACGCTTTCCCCCCTTCCAACCCGGACGCTTTCCCCCCCTTCCAGTCCGGACACTTTCACCCCCTTCCAGTCCGGACACTTTCACCCCCTTCCAGTCCGGACACTTTCCCCCCTTCCAGTCCGGACACTTTCACCCCCTTCCAGCCCGGACACTTCCCCCCCCCCCTTCCATTTCGGACACTTTCCCCCCTTCTTGTCCGGACACTTTCCCCCCCTTCCATTTCAGACACTTTCACCCCTTCCAGTCCGGATACTTTCCCCCCCTTCCAGTCCGGACGCTTTCCCCCCCTTCCAGTCCGGACGCTTTCCCCCCCTTCCAGTCTGGAAGCTTTCCCCCCCCTTCCAGTCCAGACACTTTCCCCCCCCTTCCAGTCCGGACACTTTCCCCCCCCTTCCAGTCCGGACACTTTCACCCCCTTCCAGTCCGGACACTTTCACCCCCTTCCAGTCCGGACACTTTCCCCCCCTTCCAGTCCGGACACCTCCCCCCCCTTCCTGTCCGGACGCTTTCACCCCCTTCCAGTCCGGACGCTTTCCCCCCCTTCCAGTCCGGACACTTTCCCCCCCTTCCAGTCCGGACACTTTCCCCCCCTTCCAGTCCGGACGCTTTCCCCCCTTCCAGTCCGGACACTTTCACCCCCTTCCAGTCCGGACACTTTCACCCCCTTCCAGTCCGGACACTTTCACCCCTTTCCTGACCAGGCCAATTTTCAGCTTTCAGCAAATAAATAATCTTTCTTCATAAATCTTGGCCAAAATTTATTCAGTTATCTTTTTAGTAAAAAAAAAAAATAAACCAAATAGTTTATAACTAGAGATGAGCGAAGTATTCAAAAATTCGATTCGACTGATTCGGCGAATTCGTGGAAAAATTTCGATTCGAGTCGAATATATTCGCTGTGAATTTAACTTATAAAAAGGGTGTTTCTAGGCTTCAGAGAGACTTTATATTAGTGCAGAACACTGTACCTTTAATTTAAATGCCCTTGGAGTCTGCTGGGGAAGAGAAATAATACTGTCAGTCAGTATGACATGCAGATGAGTGCCGTCCATCTTAGAATCACCGCACACTTCACTCATTTGGGCAGTCACGGGGCCAAAACCAGAGTGTGGAGCCACAGTGTGGCGGTGGAGGCAGCAGCAATGGGAGGCCATACAGCACCCTATGACAAAAATGGAAACCACCAGCAGTGTGAGGAGACCTGAAAGTGGCACATGGCAGAGTGTGGCGATAGAGATAGCAGCAATGGGAGGCCGTACAGGGACCCATGACACACTCTGGACCTGGCAGCAGCATGAGGAGGCGGTACAGGGGCCCATGACAGATTACGGGCCTGGCAGCAGCATGAGGAGTCGGTACGGGGGCCCATGGCAGATTACGGGCCTGGCAGCAGCAATGGGAGACCGTACAGGGACCCATGACACACTCTGGACCTGGCAGCAGCATGGGGAGGCGGTACAGGGGCCCATGACAGATTACGGGCCTGGCAGCAGCATGAGGAGTCGGTACGGGGGCCCATGACACACTCTGGACCTGGCAGCAGCATGAGGAGGCGGTACAGGGGCGCATGACAGATTACGAGCCTGGCAGCAGCAACTTGGACAGGAGGACGTTCAGCTTCTGCACCGTCTGGTGCGTGCTCGCAAACTGTTGTCTCTTGGAAACGGATTCCAAGAAAGACTGCTGACGGAATCCGTGAAGAGGAGTAGCAGGAGAAGGAGCATCTGAACGAGCGGAATATGCCAACAAGCTACAACAGGGGCCCATGACAGATTACGGGCCTGGCAGCAGCATGAGGAGTCGGTACGGGGGCCCATGGCAGATTAGGGGCCTGGCAGCAGCTATGGGAGGCCCGTAATCTGCCAGCACCCTATAACAAAAAATGGAACCCACCAGCAGTGTGAGGAGACCTGAAAGTGGCACATGGCAGAGTGTGGCGATGGAGACAGCAGCAATGGGAGGCCGTACAGGGACCCATGAGAGACTCTGGACCTGGCAGCAGCATGAGGAGGCGGTATAGGGGCCCATGGCAGATTAGGGGCCTGGCAGCAGCTATGGGAGGCCCGTAATCTGCCAGCACCCTATGACAAAAAATGGAATACATCAGCAGTGTGAGGAGACCTGAAAAGTGGCACATGGCAGAGTGTGGCGATGGAGACAGCAGCAATGGGAGGCCGTACAGGGACCCATGAGAGACTCTGGACTTGGCAGCAGCATGAGGAGGCGGTATAGGGGCCCATGGCAGATTAGGGGCCTGGCAGCAGCTATGGGAGGCCCGTAATCTGCCAGCACCCTATGACAAAAAATGTAACACACCAGCAGTGTGAGGAGACCTGAAAGTGGCACATGTTTGGGGCATGATTCATGGCGGATTTAGTCAGTTGTGTCAGGAACTGGTGGTTTGAAATCCAGACTAATCCACGCCTGATTCATTTTCACAAACGTGAGTCTCTCCACACTTTGGGTGGACAGTCGTGTCCTCCGCGGAGTTGCAATACCTCCTGCCGCACTAAACACGCGCTCCGATGCCACGCTACTGGCCGGGCATGACAGCCTTTCAAGGGCAAATTCAGCTAGTTGGGGCCAAAGGTCAAGTTTCGTTGCCCAGTAGTCAAGGGGATTGTCTACCTCGGTTGGCAGGGTGCTGTCCAAGTAGGCCTAAGCCTGTTGTTTGAGGTCCTGCTCCAGGTCCACCTGATGCTGCTGCTGCTGCTGCTGCGGCTGGTTAGTAGTTTCCTCACTGCGCTGGTGAAGAAAGCTACTCATCATCGACTGCAGACTGAGGCAGCCGCTGCTGGTGGAGCTGCCACTGCTCCTACCACCCCACCCCTCCCCTGCTGCCATGGCAGCGGAACGCGAGCGCACAGGGCCCACAGTGTCTGAGGATGGACGTTGGCGCAGACAGGCAGAGACCAGCTGACTACATAGGTGGTTTTTATAGTACGTTATTTTGGCCTCCCTCTCAGCAGGTGTGAAAAAGGCCACCATTTTTGAACGGTAGCGAGGGTCCAACAAGGTGGACAGCCAAAAGTCATCCCTCTGTCTGATGGTTATTATTCGGCTGTCGCTACGCAAGCAACCGAGCATGCTATGGGCCATTTGTGCCAAGGAATGTGAGGGACTCCCTGCCTCCATCTCCACAGCATACTGCCACGGTGCGTCTGGGTCCTCTGTCTCCTCCTCCTCCTCCTCCTCTACCAGATGCTCCTGCTCCTCCACTCCTGTCCGCTGAGTGGAAAAACCACCCATTTCACTCAATAATTCCTGAGCACCAATGTCCTCCTCTACCTCCTCCTCTTCTTCCTGTCCTGCCCCCACAGGGGTCATGTGGCGTTGAGATCTGTGCGCCACGTCTACCGCACCCTGACCAGCCATTGTTAACAGCATTTGTTCAAGGACGTGCAACAGAGGAATGACGTCGTTCATCCCATAGTCCTGCCGACTCACGAATAGCGTGGCCTCCTCAAAGGGCCTGAGCAAGCGGCAGGTGTCACGCATGAGCTGCCAATGGCTGACATCGAAGTTACACAGGGGAGTACCTTTATCCGCTTGTAACATCAGGAAATCGGTGATGGCCTTTCGCTGCTCGTAAAGGCGGTCTAACATGTGTAGGGTTGAATTCCACCTTGTTGCAACGTCGCAGATCAGGCGATGATGTGGAATTCCGTTCTGCCGCTGCAGCTCAAGGAGGGTGTGCTTTGCGGTGTAGGAATGGCTGAAATGCATGCAAAGTTTACGTGACATTTTAAGGATGTCTTGCAGTGGGATGGTGGATTTTAGGAACCGCTTGACAACCAGATTGAACACGTGAGCCATGCATGGCGCATGGCACAACCTTCCTTGACGCAGAGCAGACACCATGTTCTTTCCGTTGTCGGTCAACATGGTTCCGATTTTCAGTTTGCGCGGAGACAGCCATCTGTCGATTTCTCTGTTCATTACACTGAGAAGTTCCTCCCCTGTGTGACTACGTTCGCCTGGACCTGGCAGCAGCATGAGGAGGCGGTATAGGGGCCCATGGCAGATTAGGGGCCTGGCAGCAGCTATAGGAGGCCCGTAATCTGCCAGCACCCTATGTCAAAAAATTCAACACACCAGCAGTGTGAGGAGACCTGAAAGTGGCACATGGCATGAGAGACTGTGGACCTGGCAGCAGCATGAGGAGGCGGTATATAGGGGCCCATGGCAGATTAGGGGCCTGGCAGCAGCTATGGGAGGCCCGTAATCTGCCAGCACCCTATGTCAAAAAATTCAACACACCAGCAGTGTGTGAGGAGACCTGAAAGTGGCACATGGCAGAGTGTGGCGATGGAGACAACCCACCGACTGTTTTGCTCGCTGCCAAGCTGCCACCCTCTTCTCCTGATGATGCGGAAGCAATAGCCTGATGACGACGAGGCTGCCAAGTGCGATCAGCCTCATCATCATCAATTAGGGTCTCCGCCTCACTACTAGCCCCCTCGGCTGCGTGTGGGTCAGGAGACAGACCTGTCTCTACACTGGCTACCGAGCCACTCTCCTCGCCACTACTTCTTCGCCTGGCTGCTGAAGAGGCGGATGTCTCCCCCCGTTCCTGACCGCCCTCTGTTAGCTCTTCCTCACTGTACTGGATGACACCGGGAGCACTAGCCTCTGGCTGCGAATAGTGCTGCCTCGACCCCTTCCTCTGCTGCCACGTCTGCTCGCTCCTAAAACATTGCCTCCTCTGCCACTCCTCTGCATGTTGTCTGACATACTCTTTAATTAAACGATTCTGTGTCCCTGAGTAACAATTCTGTGGCCCTAAGTAACGGTTCTGTGGCCCTCAGTAACAGTTCTGTGTCCCTGAGTAACAATTCTGTGTCTGTGCGAGTAACAATTCTGTGGCCCTAAGTAACAGTTCTGTGGCCCTCAGTAACAATTATGTGTCCCTAAGTAACGGTTCTGTGGCCCTCAGTAACAATTCTGTGTCCCTGTGTAACAATTCTGTGTCTGTGCGAGTAACAATTCTGTGGCCCTAAGTAACAGTTCTGTGGCCCTCAGTAACAGTTCTGTGTCCCTGAGTAACAATTCTGTGTCTGTGCGAGTAACAATTCTGTGGCCCTAAGTAACAGTTCTGTGGCCCTCAGTAACAGTTCTGTGTCCCTGAGTAACAATTCTGTGTCTGTGCGAGTAACAATTCTGTGGCCCTAAGTAACAGTTCTGTGGCCCTCAGTAACAATTCTGTGTCCCTGAGTAACAATTCTGTGGCCCTAAGTAACGGTTCTGTGGCCCTCAGTAACAATTCTGTGTCCCTGTGTAACAATTCTGTGTCTGTGCGAGTAACAATTCTGTGGCCCTAAGTAACAGTTCTGTGGCCCTCAGTAACAGTTCTGTGTCCCTGAGTAACAATTCTGTGTCTGTGCGAGTAACAATTCTGTGGCCCTAAGTAACAGTTCTGTGGCCCTCAGTAACAGTTCTGTGTCCCTGAGTAACAATTCTGTGTCTGTGCGAGTAACAATTCTGTGGCCCTAAGTAACAGTTCTGTTGCCCTCAGTAACAATTCTGTGGCCCTAAGTAACGGTTCTGTGGCCCTCAGTAACAATTCTGTGTCCCTGTGTAACAATTCTGTGTCTGTGCGAGTAACAATTCTGTGGCCCTAAGTAACAGTTCTGTGGCCCTCAGTAACAGTTCTGTGTCCCTGAGTAACAATTCTGTGTCTGTGCGAGTAAGAATTCTGTGTCTGTGCGAGTAACAATTCTGTGGCCCTAAGTAACGGTTCTGTGGCCCTCAGTAACAGTTCTGTGTCCCTGTGTAACAATTCTGTGTCTGTGCGAGTAACAATTCTGTGGCCCTAAGTAACAGTTCTGTGGCCCTCAGTAACAGTTCTGTGTCCCTGAGTAACAATTCTGTGTCTGTGCGAGTAACAATTCTGTGGCCCTAAGTAACAGTTCTGTGGCCCTCAGTAACAGTTCTGTGTCCCTGAGTAACAATTCTGTGTCTGTGCGAGTAACAATTCTGTGTCTGTGCGAGTAACAATTCTGTGGCCCTAAGTAACGGTTCTGTGGCCCTCAGTAACAGTTCTGTGTCCCTGTGTAACAATTCTGTGTCTGTGCGAGTAACAATTCTGTGGCCCTAAGTAACAGTTCTGTGGCCCTCAGTAACAATTCTGTGTCTGTGCGAGTAACAATTCTGTGTCTGTGCGAGTAACAATTCTGTGGCCCTAAGTAACAGTTCTGTGGCCCTCAGTAACAATTCTGTGTCCCTGATTAACGTTTCTGTGGCCCCAAGTAACAGTTCTGTGGCCCTCAGTAACAATTCTGTGTCTGTGCGAGTAACAATTCTGTGTCTGTGCGAGTAACAATTCTGTGGCCCTAACAGTTCTGTGGCCCTCAGTAACAATTCTGTGTCCCTGATTAACGTTTCTGTGGCCCCAAGTAACAGTTCTGTGGCCCTCAGTAACAATTCTGTGTCTGTGCGAGTAACAATTCTGTGTCTGTGCGAGTAACAATTCTGTGGCCCTAACTAACAGTTCTGTGGCCCTCAGTAACAGTTCTGTGTCCCTGAGTAACAATTCTGTGTCTGTGCGAGTAACAATTCTGTGTCTGTGCGAGTAACAATTCTGTGGCCCTAAGTAACGGTTCTGTGGCCCTCAGTAACAGTTCTGTGTCCCTGTGTAACAATTCTGTGTCTGTGCGAGTAAAAATTCTGTGGCCCTAAGTAACAGTTCTGTGGCCCTCAGTAACAATTCTGTGTCCCTGATTAACGTTTCTGTGGCCCCAAGTAACAGTTCTGTGGCCCTCAGTAACAATTCTGTGTCTGTGCGAGTAACAATTCTGTGTCTGTGCGAGTAACAATTCTGTGGCCCTAACTAACAGTTCTGTGGCCCTCAGTAACAATTCTGTGTCTGTGCGAGTAACAATTCTGTGTCTGTGCGAGTAACAATTCTGTGTCTGTGCGAGTAACAATTCTGTGGCCCTAAGTAACGGTTCTGTGGCCCTCAGTAACAGTTCTGTGTCCCTGTGTAACAATTCTGTGTCTGTGCGAGTAACAATTCTGTGGCCCTAAGTAACGGTTCTGTGGCCCTCAGTAACAGTTCTGTGTCCCTGTGTAACAATTCTGTGTCTGTGCGAGTAACAATTCTGTGGCCCCAAGTAACAGTTCTGTGGCCCTCAGTAACAATTCTGTGTCTGTGCGAGTAACAATTTTGTGGCCCTAAGTAACAGTTCTGTGGCCCTCAGTAACAATTCTGTGTCTGTCCCTGAGTAACAATTCTGTGGCCCTAACTAAAGTTTCTGTGGCCCTAAGTAACAATTATCTGGCACTCAGTCACAATTCTGTCTGTCCCTGAGTAACAATTCTGTGGTTCTAATAACGTTTCTGTGGCCCTAAATAACAATTATCTGGCACTCAGTAACAATTCTGTCTGTCCCTGAGTATGAATTCTGTGGCCCTAACTAGCGTTTCTTTGTCCCTAAGTAACGATTCTGTGGCCCTAATTAACAAATCTGTGTCCCTGAGTAATAGTTCTCTGTCCCTAAGTATCGTTTCTCTGTCCCCAATTCTCGTTTCTGTGGCCCTAACTCTGTCCCTGTCCCTAATACAGAGCGGTCTGCCTCTGTTCAATAACTGCAGGCAAATGAAGAATTCCAAAATGGCCGCTATTTATAGCTCGACCATTACACAGTGCTAGCTGGCTGGCTGCTGATTGGCTGATGCGATCACATGTCGTTGAGGAATGCATTATGGGTCAGCGCGCCTTGTCTGCGCGCCTTCCCAGACATCCCCGCTCCGTCGCCGCACATGTCAGCCGCCATTTTCGGAAAAATTTCGATTCGCGCGTCCGAATTAGGCTATTTTTCGGATTCGGCACGAATCGAAATTTTTCCGATGTTCGACTCGAATTCCACTTCGGATACTTCGATTCGCTCATCTCTATTTATAACCAAAAATTATAATTTTTAAACATTTTTTTTTTACATTTTTATTTTTTTTTTATATTATTATTTATGTTTTTTTTTCTTTTTACATACTGTCACCCTAGCAGTGACACTGTACTACTTGTGGGGGGTGATGAAGATTTTTTTTTTTTTACACTGATTGCTTTTACACCCATAAAGGCTGAGAAATACTGTGTGAGCTGTGATTGGTCTGCTCCTGTCTGGCCATTTATATACATGGGCCGGGTGGGAACTGGTTAAAGTGCCTCTGATGAACCCCGAATAAAGTTCAGCTGTTCTAGTCAGTCTTTCCTGACATTTTCTTAGTCGCATCCTACAGTAAAAGCTATGGTCCGCAGAGAGCTTCCAAACCATCAGAGGGATCTCATTGTTACAAGGTATCAGGCAGGAGAAGGGGACAAAAGAATTTCCAAGGCATTAGATATCCCATGGAACACAGTGAAGACAGTCATCATCAAGTGGAGAAAATATGGTGCAACAGTGACATCACCAACAGTGACATCATCAACAATGACGTCACCAACAGTGACACCAACAGTGACATCATCAACAATGACGTCACCAACAGTGACACCAACAGTGACATCATCAACAATGACGTCACCAACAGTGACATCACCAAGAACTGGACGTCCCTCCAAACTGGATGAAAAGACGAGAAGGAAACATCAAGTGGAGAAAATATGGCGCAACAGTGACGTCACCAACAGTGACGTCACCAACAGTCATATCACCAAGAACTGGACGTCCCTCCAAAATGGATGAAAAGAAGAAAACTGATCTGGGAGGCGGCCAAGAGGCCTACAGCAACATGAAAGGAGCTGCAGGAACATCTGGCAAGTCCTGGCTGTGTGGTCCATGTGACACCGATCTCCCGTATTCTTCATATATCTGGGCTATGGGGTCGAGTGGAAGACGGAAGACTTCTCTTACGAAGAAAACCATCCAAGCCCGGCTACATTCTGCAAAAACACATCTGAAGTCTCCCAGAAGCATGCAGGAAAATGTGTTCTGGTCTGATGACACCAAGGTTGGACTTTTTGGCCATAATTCCAAAAGATATGTTTGGCGCAAAAACAACACTGCACCTCACCAATAGAACACCATACCCACCGTGAAGCATGGTGGTGGCAGCATCACGCTTTGGGGCTGTTTTTCTTCACCTGGAACTGGGGCCTTATGCAGGCCATAGATGGGGAGAAAAAACGGCAGATTTTTCTTTTAAAAAACGAAAATTCGGTCGTTCAAGCGGCCGACGTTACCATCAATGGTAAAAAAAATCGGCCGATTTTCATCCCTTCTACAGCTGGCAAAAAGTGTCCCTGCAGAGAGCTCCGCTATTTCTGACAGTTCTCTGACAGTTCCTTCACATTTACAGCGGTTGAAACATTGTATCTATTTGTTTCCATTTAGGATACAGATGTTTTTATTCGGAAACAAATAGATACAATGTTTCAACCGCTGTAAATGTCAAAGAACTGTCAGAGAACTGTCAGAAATAGCGGAGCTCTCTGCAGAGATACCTTTTGCTGGACTGGAATTCTTATTTTCATCCTACTTCTTCTTCTTCATCCTCATCCTCATCCTCTTCTTCTTCATCATCCTCATCCTCTTCTTCTTCTTCTTCTTCATCCTCATCCTCTTCTTCTTCTTCTTCTTCTTCTTCTTCTTCATCCTCTTCTTCTTCATCATCATCCTCATCCTCTTCTTCTTCTTCATCTTCTTCTTCATCCTCATCCTCTTCTTCTTCTTCATCATCTTCTTCTTCTTCATCCTCATCCTCTTCTTCTTCTTCTTCTTCATCTTCTTCTTCATCTTCTTCTTCATCCTCATCCTCTTCTTCTTCTTCCTCATCCTCTTCTTCTTCTTCCTCATCCTCTTCTTCATCCTCATCCTCATCTTCTTCTTCTTCCTCATCCTCTTCTTCTTCTTCTTCTTCTTCTTCATCCTCATCCTCTTCTTCTTCTTCATCCTCATCCTCTTCTTCTTAATCCTCTTCCTCTTCTTCTTCTTCTTCTTCTTCATCTTCTTCTTCTTCATCCTCATCCTCTTCTTCTTCATCATCTTCTTCTTCATCTTCTTCTTCCTCATCCTCTTCTTCTTCCTCATCCTCTTCTTCATCCTCATCCGCATCTTCTTCTTCTTCCTCATCCTCTTCTTCTTCTTCTTCTTCAACCTCATCCTCTTCTTCTTCTTCATCCTCATCCTCTTCTTCTTCTTCTTCTTCATCCTCATCCTCTTCTTCTTCTTCTTCATCCTCATCTTCTTCATCCTCATCCTCTTCTTCTTCCTCATCCTCTTCTTCATCCTCATCTTCTTCATCCTCATCCTCTTCTTCTTCCTCATCCTCTTCTTCATCCTCATCTTCTTCTTCCTCTTCTTCATCCTCTTTTTCATCCTCTTCTTCATCCTCTTCCTCTTCTTCTTTTTCTTCTTTTTGTCTTCCTCTTGCAGGTCACTGCTCATGCGCAGAATTTTTATCGGTAAAAAATCGGCCGATTGGCCCATTAATGCCGCGAAAATCGGCCAATCGGCCGATTTTTTCCAACTTTACCAAAAAAGAAAAACGGCCAAAATCCCGAAAAACGGCCGACCAAATCGCCCACTAACGATCCGAAAATCGGCTAATTTTATTTTCGGCCGACAAATCGGCCGATTTTCGACCCATCTATGGCCTGCATTAGTCCATGTAGAGGGAATTATGATCAGGTCCAAATCCCGGTCAATATTGGCACAAAACCTTCCGGCTTCTGCTAGAAAGCTGAACATGAAGAGGAACTTCACCTTTCATCATGACAACCACCCAAAGCATCCATCCAAATCCACAAAGGAACGGCTTCACCAGCAGAAGAGGGAAGTTCTGGAATGGCCCAGCCAGAGTCAAGACCTGAATCCGATGGAAGATCTGTGGGGGGATGTGTAGAGGGCTGTGTGCAGGAGATGACACGCAATCTGACAGAATTGGGGTGTTTTTGCAAGGAAGAGCGGGCAAATATTGCCGAGTCAGGATGTGCCGTGCTGATAGACTCCTCCCCCAAAAGACTGAGTGCTGGAATCACATCAAAAGGGGCTTCAACAAAGGATGAGCGTAAGGGTGTGAACACTTATGCAACCAGATTATTTAAAGATTATATAAAGATTATATAAAGATTTCAGTTTGTTTTTCAATTGAGTTGTACAGTTTATAAGGCACATTAACCACTTGCAGACTGCAGATAGCTGAATGACGGCTTCACCGCGGCCGGCCAGTTCCGGGAGGGCGTCATATGATGTCCTCCCAGAACACGCCCTCCCGTGCGCCCCCGGGGGCGTGCACCCAGTGATATTCATGATCCTACGGACACAGCTGATCACGTGATGTGGTAAAAGGCCAATCACAACGGCCTTTTACCACATGATCAGCGGTGTCCAATGACACAGCAGATCACCAGGAAATGCGGTTGCCGGTAATTGGCTGCACTTTCCTCGCACTGTTACAGCGTGAGGAGCGTACTGCTGAGAACCGGAGATTGTCAGGGGATGGATTGGCACTGATCATCAGGGCACTGATGATCAGTGCCCTGAGGATCAGTGCCCAGCAGTGCCACCCACCAGTGCTGCCCCTCTGTGCCCAGCATTACCACCCAACTGTGCCCATCAGTGTCACCCATCAGTGCCGCCCATCAGTGCTGCCCAGCAGTGCCACTCATTAGTGCCCAGCAATGCCACCTATCAGTGCCCATCATTGTTGCATATCAGTGCAGCATCACCAGTGCTGCTCATCAGTGCAGCCTCATCAACACACATTAGTGAAGGAGAAAAATAACCCGTTTCCAAAATGTTATAATAGAAACAAAGAAAAACTTTTTTTTCCCAAAATGTTTGCGTTTTATTGCTTATAGCACAGAAAATAAAACCCCCAGCGGGGAGTAAATACCACCAAAAGAAAGCTCTATATGTGTGAAAAAAAATGATAATGTCATCTGGGTACAGTGTTGCATGACCGCACAATTGTCATTCAAAGTGCAACAGTGCTGAAAGCTGAAAATTGTCCGGGGCAGGGAGGGGGTGACAGTGACCGGGGGGCAGGAAGAGGGTAGAAGTGCCCGGTAGGCAGGAAGGGGGTAGAAGTGCCCTGTAGGCAGGAAGGGGGTAGAAGTGCCCGGTAGGCAGGAAGGGGGTAGGAGTGCCCTGTAGGCAGGAAGGGGGTAGAAGTGCCCGGTAGGCAGGAAGGGGGTAGAAGTGTCCGGTAGGCAGGAAGGGGGTAGAAGTGTCCTGTAGGCAGGAAGGGGGTAGAAGTGCCCTGTAGGCAGGAAGGGGGTAGAAGTGTCCGGTAGGCAGGAAGGGGGTAGAAGTGCCCTGTAGGCAGGAAGGGGGTAGAAGTGCCCTGTAGGCAGGAAGGGGGTAGAAGTCCCCGGTAGGCAGGAAGGGGGTAGAAGTGTCCTGTAGGCAGGAAGGGGGTAGAAGTGCCCGGTAGGCAGGAAGGGGGTGGAAGTGCCCGGTAGGCAGGAAGGGGGTGGAAGTGCCCTGTAGACAGGAAGGGGGTAGAAGTGCCCTGTGGGCAGGAAGGGGGTAGAAGTGCCCTGTAGGCAGGAAGGGGGTAGAAGTGCCCGGTAGACAGGAAGGGGGTAGAAGTGCCCGGTAGGCAGGAAGGGGGTAGAAGTGCCCGGTAGACAGGAAGGGGGTAGAAGTGCCCGGTAGGCAGGAAGGGGGTAGAAGTGCCCGGTAGGCAGGAAGGGGGTAGAAGTGCCCTGTAGACAGGAAGGGGGTAGAAGTGCCCGGTAGGCAGGAAGGGGGTAGAAGTGCCCGGTAGGCAGGAAGGGGGTAGAAGTGCCCGGTAGGCAGGAAGGGGGTAGAAGTGCCCGGTAGGCGAGGGGTTAAAGGTGGAAAACATTCTGAAACGATTTATCTTTGTCTCATTTTTTTCCATCACAGAAACCTGACATTTTACCCGGGGGGGGGCGTGAAGACTTTTTATATCCACTGGGTATATATATATTTAGTATTATTTCACATTTTCACTTTCCAGCAAAACCAGATTTAAAAATCCCTTCAGACTGCACTCGAGGTGGCGGCACAAAGAGAAGCTCTTCAGCTTTTGTTGCACTTGTGACGTCACCCTCAGCCTTTGTTCGGCACAAGTCGCCTCTCACCTCCTCGATCGTTCTCGGATTGTTTTGTTCCATTGAAAGCGTCTCTGGATTTGCAGGTTGTCACCGTCACAATACATACATTGACTGTCAGTGTGTCGCCCGGCGTGACCGCAATGCCTACTGTCTCCGGATGTCACCTGTGTGGGTGGGAGAAAGCCTTCATGGTGGAAGTGGCGGGGATTTGTCTGAATGGTGCCGCTAGGACGATCGTGATGTACAGAATATTCGATTTATTCGATTACGTCTGTATATGGGGGCACCTCATTGTGTCTGGGCGGGGCTTCCTAGTGCCGCGGTGCAGTCATGTCCTCCTGATAACATGCAAGCCTTGGATCACCACACGTGTGTTTCACTTCCGAATCAATCGATTGCCGGGCAAAAATGTAATTTTCCAATCTCCGAATGGACATGTAGTGACTCAAAAAACCCTCGTTACCCCCGAGGTATGCAGAATATCATTGCAAAAATATATTTGAAATATATATTAAAAATATTCTTCCTAAATATATTGACATATATATGAAATGCTACAAGTTTGGCCGTATTCAATATAATTCAATAAATAAATATATACATAAATGTCCACAGAATATTCATCTCCTTCTTCTGTGAGCTCCACCTTTAATAAAATAGTCCATAGTCTATGGAGGACGAATCACAAATCTTACTCAAGGTTCAAATGTTATAAACTTTGTGGTGAACCCCAATAAAGTCTTCGGTGTGCGAAGCCTGTTATTCAATTCTGGACATTTGTAATTCTAATAAGCATGCTTTTGTCAAACATATCCAGGCACTGCCATGGGGGCGTGTACTGATGCCAGAATGAAAAAAAAAAGAAAATGAAAAAAAAAAGAAAATGAAAAAAAAAGAAAATGAAAAAAAAAGAAAATGAGAAAAAAAAGAAAATTAACAAAAAAGAAAAGGAAAAAAAAGAAAAGGAAAAAAAAAAAAGAAAATAAAAAAAGGAAATGGAAAAAAAGAAAATGAGAAAAAACAAAGAAAACGAGAAAACAAAATGAAAATGAGAAAACAAAAAGAAAATGAGATAAAAAAGAAAATGGGGAAAAAAAGAAAATAAAAAAACAGAAAATGAAAAAAAAGAACATGAGAAAAAAAAAAGAAAATGAGAAAAAAAAGAAAATGAGAAAGAAAAGAAAATGAGAAAGAAAAAGAAAAAAAAAAGAAAATGGGAAAAAAATGAAAATGAGGAAAAAAAAGAAAATGAGAAAAAAAAGAAAATGAGAAAAAAAAGAAAATGAGAAAAAAAAGAAAATGAAAAAAAGAAAATGGAAAAAAAGAAAATGAGAAAAAACAAAAAAAATTAGAAAAAACTAAGAAAATGAGAAAACAAAAAGAAAATGAGAATAAAAAGAAAATGGGAAAAAAAATTTAAAAAAAGAAAATAAAAAAAAAGAAAATGAAATAAAGAAAATGAGAAAAAAAGAAAATGACAAAAAAAAGAAAAATGAGAAAGAAAAGAAAAATGAGAAAGAAAAAAAAAAATGAGGAAAAAAAAGAAAATGAGAAAAAAAAGAAAATTAACAAAAAAGAAAAGGAAAAAAAAGAAAAGGAAAAAAAAAAGAAAATAAAAAAAGGAAATGGAAAAAAAGAAAATGAGAAAAAACAAAGAAAACGAGAAAACAAAATGAAAATGAGAAAACAAAAAGAAAATGAGATAAAAAAGAAAATGGGAAAAAAAAAGAAAATAAAAAAACAGAAAATGAAAAAAAGAACATGAGAAAAAAAAAGAAAATGAGAAAAAAAAGAAAATGAGAAAGAAAAGAAAATGAGAAAGAAAAAGAAAAAAAAAAGAAAATGGGAAAAAAAAGAAAATGAGGAAAAAAAAGAAAATGAGAAAAAAAAAAATGAAAAAAAAGAAAATGAGAAAAAAAAAGAAAATGAGAAAAAAAAGAAAATGAAAAAAGAAAATGGAAAAAAAGAAAATGAGAAAAAACAAAAAAAATTAGAAAAAACTAAGAAAATGAGAAAACAAAAAGAAAATGAGAAAAAAAAGAAAATGGGAAAAAAAATTTAAAAAAAAGAAAAGAAAAAAAAGAAAATGAAATAAAGAAAATGAGAAAAAAAGAAAATGAGAAAAAAAAAGAAAAATGAGAAAGAAAAGAAAATGAGAAAGAAAGTAAAAGAAAATGAGGAAAAAAAGAAAATGAAAAAAAAAAGAAAATGAAAAAAAGAAAATGAGAAAAAAAGAAAATGAGAAATAAAAGAAAATGAGAAAGAAAGAAAATGAGAAAGAAAAAGAAAAAAAAAGAAAATGGGAAAAAAAAGAAAATGGGAAAAAAAAGAAAATGAAAAAAAAAGAAAATGAAAAAAAAACAGAATCTCCCTCCACAGAATAGTCATCTCCTTCTTCTGTGATCTCCACCTTTAATAAAAACAAAGGCTGGGTAGGCTATTCCATCCATTCATTGGCTCTTGTGACCCAACCAACCAGAGGGAAGGACTTTGCACCCCGTTGTATGTTGTTCTTTAGTTTTGCTGGAGGAACCTGCAAAGCTTTTCCTCTAAAAGTCCACAATTCCCCGTGAACCTGCGGCAGCCGAAAGCCCGAACCTCATCCTTGCAGATATACAAATTGGGATCCTGGGAAAGTCGACTCTTTTATGATTCTATGAGCCGGAAGGAAGGACTGAGGAGCAAGGCACGGAGATCCTGTTCGGCCCGTAGGTCAGGGTGAAGTCTGCCGTCTGGAACTTGTTGAAGAGATTTGAACACGTCTACAACATAAATAAATCCTGTAAACATCAACTCCATACAAATGCTGAACAGAAAATCAAATCAAGAGTACAACTGATAGGATATCAACTAAAATTCACCTAAACCCGCTGGGCCCCCACATGGAAGAAAAATATATTTGAAATGCTACAATTTTAGACATATTCAGTATGTTCAAAATACATTTCAATGAGTATATAAATATATATATATACACTGCATGTTGAAATGCGTTTTTATTACAAATTATATAAAAAATATTTTTAAAAATAAATTTCAAGTATACTGTATGTCTTTAAAAATACAAATCTACATTTTTGGAATGCATTTACAAATATATGTAAAAATATGTTACTTTTTTTAATTTGAAATGCTACAATTTTGGCCGTATTCAATATATTTAGAAAAAAAACTGTGTTTTTATTACTAAATATATGAAAAATATTTTTAGGCTGCTGCCTAGGGAGAATCCATGGCCACTCCCATATGGTGAAAAATATATTTGAAATACTACAATTTTGGCCATATTCAATATATTTCAAAATATATTTATATATAAATATATATATATATATATATATATATGTGTGTGTATATATATACACACACTGCATGTTGAAATGCGTTTTTATTACAAACTATATGAAAAATATTTTTAAAAATAAATTTCAAATATACTGTATGTTTTAAAAAATACAAATCTACATTTTTGGCATGCATTTACAAAAATATATGTAAAAATATATGTTAAAATTACTTTTTTTATTTGAAACGCTACGATTTTGGCCATATTCAATATATTTAAAATATATATATATATATATATATATATATATATATACAGTCAGGTCCATAAATATTGGGACATCAACACAATTCTAACATTTTTGGCTCTATACACCACAATGGATTTGAAATGAAACAAAACAAGATGTGCTTTAACTGCAGACTGTCAGCTTTAATTTGAGGGTATTTACATCCAAATTAGGTGAACGGTGTAGGAATTACAACAGTTTGCATATGTGCCTCTCACTTTTTAAGGGACCAAAAGTAATGGGACAATTGGCTTCTCAGCTGTTCCATGGCCAGGTGTGTGTTATTCCCTCATTATCCCAATTACAATGAGCAGATAAAAGGTCCAGAGTTCATTTCAAGTGTGCTATTTGCATTTGGAATCTGTTGCTGTCAACTCTCAAGATGAGATCCAAAGAGCTGTCACTATCAGTGAAGCCATCATTAGGCTGAAAAAACAAAACAAACCCATCAGAGAGATAGCAAAAACATTAGGCGTGGCCAAAACAACTGTTTGGAACATTCTTAAAAGAAGGAACGCACCGGTGAGCTCAGCAACACCAAAAAACCTGGAAGACCACAGAAAACAACTGTGGTGGATGAGCGAACAATTCTTTCCCTGGTGAAGAAAACACCCTTCACAACAGTTGGCCGGATCAAGAACACTCTCCAGGAGGTAGGTGTATGTGTGTCAAAGTCACCAATCAAGAGAAGACTTCACCAGAGTGAATACAGAGGGTTCACCACAAGATGGAAACCATTGGTGAGCCTCAAAAACAGGAAGGCCAGATTAGAGTTTGCCAAACGACATGTAAAAAAGCCTTCCCAGTTCTGGAACAACATCCTATGGACAGATGAGACCGACATCAACTTGTACCCGAGTGATGGAAGAGAAGAGTATGGAGAAGGAACTGCTCATGATCCTCAGCATACCACCTCATCAGTGATCATGGTGGTGGTAGTGTCATGGCGTGGGCATGTATGGCTGCCAATGGAACTGCTTCTCTTGTATTTATTGATGATGTGACTGCTGACAGAAGCAGCCGGATGAATTGTGAAGTGTTTCGGGAATATTATCGGCTCATATTCAGCCAAATGCTTCACAACTCATTGGACGCTTCACAGTGCAGATGGACAATGACCCAAAGCAGACTGCAAAAGCAACCAAGAAGTGGAATGTTCTGCAATGGCCAAGTCCATCACCTGACCTGAATCCGATTGAGCATTTCACTTGCTGAAGACAAAACTGAAGGGAAAATGCCCCAAGAACAAGCAGGAACTGAAGACAGTTGCAGTAGAGGCCTGGCAGAGCATCACCAGGGATGACACCCAGCGTCTGGTGATGTCTATGCGTTCCACACTTCAGGCTGTCATTGACTGCAAAGGATTTGCAACCAAGTATTAAAAAGTGAAAGTTTGATTTATGATTATTATTTTGTCCCATTAATTTTGGTCCCTTAACAAGTGGGAGGCACATATGCAAACTGTTGTAATTCCTACACCGTTCACCTGATTTGGATGTAAATACCCTCAAATTAAAGCTGACAGTCTGCAGTTAAAGCACATCTTGTTCGTTTCATTTCAAATCCATTGTGGTGTATAGAGCCAAAAATGTTAGAATTGTGTCCATGTCCCAATATTTATGGACCTGACTGTATATATATATACTGCATATTGAAATGCATTTTGTATCACAAAATATATGAAAAATATTTTTCAAAATACATTTTAAATATACTGCGTGTCTTTAAAAATACAAATCTACATTTTTTGAATGCACTTACAAATATATGTAAAAATATAGGTTAAAATTACTTTTTTATATGTTCAAAAAAATCTGAAGACTGTATTTAAAAATATATGTATTTTTAAAAATATTTTTTTTAAATGTATTCTTCAGATTTTTTTTTTCTGCCTGTTGTCCTTTCCTGTTGCTCTTTTGCATGAATTTGTCCAGCTGTTGGACAATGGACTCTGACAGAGGATCCAGTGCCTGCAATATGTCGCCTCTGGGACTGCGCGTGGCTTTTCCAAGTGTGGGGATGACTCTCAGGACATGTAAACACGAGCAGTGGGGATAGGAGGAGGATTTAATCCTTATTTTCAAGGGATAAAGGTGGAGTTACCCTTTAAGTCATGGAGACTCAGGTGTGGCAAGTGCTGAAAAAAGAATGATGCCACTGAGGTAAGTATGCAGCTGGGATAAGGGGCTAGTGCAGTTCATCCTAGGAGGACTGGAGGGTAAGGAATATATTATCGGAAGGTATAGCTGTTCATATTGTTATTGTCAGGACTCGTGTCAGGACCTGGATCAGATGCTGGTGGCGCTGTTGTTTCCGGAGCCAAAGGACGCAGTTCCGGTGGCCACCAGCAGGTGTCTCCCAACAGCCAGCTTATCCTAGTATTTAGGATCCATGTGATACTGGCTGCTGGGAAGGCGTTTAATCCCTCCCTTGATGAAGATCAGTGCTTCACTGTTCTACCTGTGAGCTGTGTCCCTGCCTGATCCTTACATAGTTAGTCTGGCTGAAAAAAGACAAAAGTCAACCATAAAAAAAAATGTTATAATCCTACACCCACAGTTGATCCAGAGGAAGTCCTTGTTTTCTCTAACCTGCTTACAGTGCCCTGTACCTTGCAACTAGAATCTAGTATCCTGCTCCACTCCCCTTGTTCCCAGTCCTGATCCTGTTCTTGTGAGCGCTCCCTCCATTTTGTACATGGGTTTGCTCGCACTATCACATTTATTTTTCACTTTTACGTCGTTTATGGTTTGTTGGTGTTGGAAGGGCGTTGTTTTATGTTCATAAACTTTATTTATACATATTTGGTCTGGTTTCCGATTCCTTCAGATGCAGCCAACTGACGTGGTCATCCCTGCCGGACACCTGCTTATGGTGTTCCTTACAGCATGGGGGGTCCAAACTATGGCCCTCCAGTTTTTGAAGTACTACAAGTCCCATCATGCCTCTGGGTGTCTTGCCTGTGGATGTCAGAGTCTTGCAAGGCCTCATGGGACTTGCAGTTCCTCAACACCTGGAGGGCCATAGTTTGGACACCCCTGATCTAAGGCCTCGTGGGACTTGCAGTTCCGCAACACCTTGAGGGCTGTAGTTTGGACACCCCTGATCTAAGGCCTCGTGGGACTTGCAGTTCCTCAACACCTGGAGGGCCGTAGTTTGGACACCTCTGATCTAAGGCCTCATGGGACTTGCAGTTCCTCAACACCTGGAGGGCCGTAGTTTGGACGCCCCTGATCTAAGGCCTCGTGGGACTTGCAGTTCCTCAACACCTGGAGGACCGTAGTTTGGACGCTTCTGATCTAAGGCCTCGTGGGACTTGCAGTTCCTCAACACCTGGAGGGCCGTAGTTTGGACGCCCCTGATCTAAGGCCTCGTGGGACTTGCAGTTCCTCAACACCTGGAGGGCCGTAGTTTGGACGCCTCTGATCTAAGGCCTCGTGGGACTTGCAGTTCTTCAACACCTGGAGGGCCGTAGTTTGGACACCCCTGATCTAAGGCCTCGTGGGACTTGCAGTTCCGCAACACCTTGAGGGCCGTAGTTTGGACACCCCTCGATCTAAAGCCTCGTGGGACTTGCAGTTCCTCAACACCTGGAGGGCCGTAGTTTGGAGGCCCCTGATCTAAGGCCTCGTGGGACTTGCAGTTCCTCAACACCTGGAGGGCCGTAGTTTGGACGCCCCTGATCTAAGGCCTCGTGGGACTTGCAGTTCCTCAACACCTGGAGGGCCGTAGTTTGGACGCCCCTGATCTAAGGCCTCGTGGGACTTGCAGTTCCTCAACACCTGGAGGGCCGTAGTTTGGACGCCCCTGATGTAAGGCCTCGTGGGACTTGCAGTTCCTCAACACCTGGAGGGCCGTAGTTTGGACGCCCCTGATCTAAGGCCTCGTGGGACTTGCAGTTCCTCAACACCTGGAGGGCCGTAGTTTGGACACCTCTGATCTAAGGCCTCGTGGGACTTGCAGTTCCTCAACACCTGGAGGGCCGTAGTTTGGACACCCCTGATCTAAGGCCTCGTGGGACTTGCAGTCTCAACACCTGGAGGGCCGTAGTTTGGGGACCCCTGATCTAAGGCCTCGTGGGACCTGCAGTTCCTCAACACCTGGAGGGCCGTAGTTTGGAGGCCCCTGATCTAAGGCCTCGTGGGACTTGCAGTTCCTCAACACCTGGAGGGCCATATTTTGGAGGCCCCTGCCTTACAGTCATAAAGAGCAACTTAAATGAAACAACCATGCAAACGTCAAACACTGAAGGCTGCTTTGCACCTTTTGCATTTCAGCAATGCTCCTGGGTTCCATTCCCTGCGACGTCGGGACGTACGGGGGATCGAACTGGCGGGAAATTTAAATATGTCAAAAAGTGACATTCACTAAATTCACTAAAATCACAGAGTATAACATTCCTGTATCCAACCATTTCACATACATTGTGTCCCGAGTGCTTTGTCCGGCGCCCTGCCTGCATTTTTACCGCCCTTTCTGCCTGGAAACTGAGAAACGTCCATGGCGTCCAAAAAGCGTCCCTTTAGGTCAGACGCGGTTTTAGACCGGCTAGAGAACAGCGATAGTAAATCAGAACCACTTGCAGAATTGAGTGATAATGATTGGTGGGGGAAATTCCTCATCAGACACTGAAAACGATTCTGCGACTGAGCTCAGCGATGTGCGAACTTGGCGCTCTATTTCACATTTCAGTGTTTTTGGTTTGATTATATTATTGAATTACATTTATTATTATTATATTATTATTTATGATTTTGTGTTTCAAATTTTATCCTCCCCGGGATGTTTACTAGACTCTTGTTCGGACAGATTTCAGTGAGTTATTCCTAAGAATTACAGGCCTACTATAAAAAAATACATATTTCCATGCAAAAAAATGTACCGCTTTGAGCACAGAAATACTGACATCATCAGACCACTAGGGAGGTTACGATGTTCAGAAAGATTGGCATAGAAGCAGGTTGACACCTTTTGGATCTGTTTTGTGTCAGATTACCTGATGTACAAACGCATCCATGATATTTGTATCCACGCGGCTGGAAGTCCTCATGTAGATCCTCGCTGCAACGGAGCCTGCAAGATAACAGATGTGCAGTGATAGGGCCACATATACAACGCTTCTAGGAACGACCATACTGTCCATAGGCCACCATAGAAGAGGGCGGCTCAATAATCAACCAACCAGGGACAGCGGGTGCTCATAAATACCGGTGGATGACATTTAAAGGTTTCCTTTTTCTGAAATTTCGGTGAATTCGGAGCGATGTCAGAGGAAATTTGCTATTTCGGTGAAATGCATTAAAGTCAACGAGGAAGGTGAAAAGAGGACGGTTTTGGTAGTTTTTAACCACTTCCCATCCGGCCTATGTATATAAATGGCCTCCCCGCTCCCTGCTCGTGCGCGCTCTCTGGGAGCGCGCAGCACCGCAATCCGGTGCCCGCTGTGTCCTCCGGACACAGAACACCGATCACTGTACGGGACCTCTGTGTGAGGTCCCAATCATGTGATCACTGATTGGCCAATCAGTGATCACATGAATAGGTGTAAGCAAGATGTCACTTGTGACATCATTGCTTACTACTAGTGAAATCTGTGAATGATCACAGAGATCACATGGTACAGGGCCATTCACAACAGCCTTGTACCATGTGACAAGCTGTGGCCAATCACAGCTCACACAGTATTTCTCAATGGCTGCAAGAATGCAGACAGAGAGAAAGAGAAATTATTGCTTTTACAGCCTTTATGGGTGTAAAAGCAATCAGTGTAAAAAAAAAAAAAAATCTTCATCACCCCCCACAAGTAGTACAGTGTCGCTATGGTGACCCTGTACTGCTAAGGTGACAGTATGTAAAAAGAAATAAAAAAAACATAAATACTAAAATAAAAAAATAAAATAAAAATGTAAAAAAAAAATGTTTAAAAATTATAATTTTTGGTTATAAACTAATTTATGTATTTTTTTTTTTTTACTAAAAAGATAACGGAATACATTTTGGCCAAGATTTATGAAGAAATATTATTTATTTGCAAAATGTTATAAGAAAAACACTTTTTTCCAACTTTTTGGACATTTTCATTTACATAGCAAAAAAATAAAAATCCCAGTGGTGAATAAATACCACCAAAATAAAGTTTTATCTGTCTCAAAAAAATGCTAAAAAATTCATATGGGTGCAGTGTTGCATGACCGCGCAATTGTCATTCACAGTGTGATAGCGCTGAAAGCTGGAAATTGTCCTGGGCAGGAAGGGGGTGAAAGTGTCCGGACTGGAAGGGGGGGGAAAGTGTCCGGACTGGAAGGAAGGGAAAGTGTCCGGACTGGAAGAGGGTGAAAGTGTCCAGACTGGAAGGGGGGGAAAGTGTCCGGACTGGAAGGGGGGGAAAGTGTCCGGACTGGAAGGGGGTGAAAGTGTCCGGACTGGAAGAGGGTGAAAGTGTCCAGACTGGAAGGGGGGGAAAGTGTCCGGACTGGAAGGGGGTGAAAGTGTCCGGACTGGAAGGAGGGGAAAGTGTCCAGACTGGAAGGGGGGGAAAGTGTCCGGACTGGAAGGAGGGGAAAGTGTCCAGACTGGAAGGGGGGGAAAGTGTCCGGACTGGAAGGGGGGCAAAGTGTCCGGACTGGAAGGGGGGGAAGTGTCTGGACTGGAAGTGATTAAAGAAGTATCACCACAGCCTCAAACTGGTGATGAATCCACAAGGGGATGGAAAACATAAAGCACTTGATCCCATTCTGATCCATACATATGTGGTCAACAGCGTGTCACCCCTTCCCCCACCGCTGTTCAACCACCCAACTTAGCAGGAGCCTTATTGTCTCTGACTGCAGGCAAATGCTGGAGACGAGCGCTGTCATTCAACATGGCGGGGGGGGGGGGGGGGGAGGGTCTGTCCCTCACAATCATTTAAAACTCTTACACATTGCATACAAACACATATGTATGTACTCTACATATCACTTTTTTTAGGTTTGTGATCTTCTGGTGTTGAGAGGGGTTACCAATCGATGGCTGCACCTGTGACAAGCACTGGTCAAAAGTGCCAACTATGCCCAGCCTTCCCACTCCTCTACTCCATTTATAGCACTCATACCATAGAATCCCACCATGTGAAGTATTTTGTGATTGGAGGACAGGCAGATATATTAAAGTTTCACCTCCTCCATTCACAGAATGTTGTGCATTGTGGAAACCTATTGTATGGATGTTACTAAAGTTTTGCACAAAGCAGCCCCAATCCTCCTCTTTTGGGATCCCCTACTAGTGCTCCTGTCCCGCCCCCCCCTCTCTCCTGAGTGTCCCAATAGCATGCCTCTTTCTATGTGGGCACTCATGCACGCTCGCTCCTGAGCCATGCTCCGTGTGTCCTTGCACACACATAGTGCGCTTCGGCCCTGACCCTCCCCTCTCTCTTCACTGGCTGTAGTTGACAATAGCAGGAGCCAATGGCTTGATCCCCAGTGAGGTGAGACAGAGCCAAGAGAACCATTGCTCTTGGGCACAGCACTGGATTGAGATCGAGGTCATGTAAGTATAAGAGGGGTGCTGGGAGGCGAGGGGCAGAGATGCATTATGGTAAGAAACCTTATACCTTTAGAACTTCAAAGTTGTGGACCCAGTTGTGGGTAAAGCTGCAGACTTACTTGTGGTTAAAGCTGCGGATTCAGTTGTGGGTTTAGTTGTAGACTCAGTATCAGTTAAAGTTTCAGACTCAGCTAATGGTAAAGCTGTGGAGTCAGTAGTTGTAGGTAAAGTTGCAGACTCAGTTGTGGGGAAAGTTGTAGACTCAGTTGTGGGGAAAGTTGTAAACTCAGTTGTAGGTAAAGTTGTAGACTCAGTTGTGGGGAAAGTTGTAGACTCAGTTGTAGGTAAAGTTGTAGACTCAGTTGTAGGTAAAGTTGTAGACTCAGTTGTAGGTAAAGTTGTGGACTCAGTTGTAGGTAAAGTTGTAGACTCAGTTGTAGGGAAAGTTGTAGACTCAGTTGTAGGTAAAGTTGTAGACTCAGTTGTAGGGAAAGTTGTAGACTCAGTTGTAGGTAAAGTTGTAGACTCAGTTGTAGGTAAAGTTGTGGACTCAGTTGTAGGTAAAGTTGTAGACTCAGTTGTAGGTAAAGTTGTGGACTCAGTTGTAGGTAAAGTTGTAGACTCAGTTGTAGGTAAAGTTGTAGACTCAGTTGTAGGTAAAGTTGTAGACTCAGTTGTAGGGAAAGTTGTAGACTCAGTTGTGGGGAAAGTTGTAGACTCAGTTGTAGGTAAAGTTGTAGACTCAGTTGTGGGGAAAGTTGTAGACTCAGTTGTAGGGAAAGTTGTAGACTCAGTTGTGGGGAAAGTTGTAGACTCAGTTGTAGGTAAAGTTGTAGACTCAGTTGTAGGGAAAGTTGTAGACTCAGTTGTGGGGAAAGTTGTAGACTCAGTTGTAGGTAAAGTTGTAGACTCAGTTGTAGGGAAAGTTGTAGACTCAGTTGTAGGGAAAGTTGTAGACTCAGTTGTAGGTAAAGTTGTAGACTCAGTTGTAGGTAAAGTTGTAGACTCAGTTGTGGGGAAAGTTGTAGACTCAGTTGTAGGGAAAGTTGTAGACTCAGTTGTGGGGAAAGTTGTAGACTCAGTTGTAGGTAAAGTTGTAGACTCAGTTGTAGGGAAAGTTGTAGACTCAGTTGTAGGTAGAATTGTAGACTCAGTTGTGGGGAAAGTTGTAGACTCAGTTGTGGGGAAAGTTGTAGACTCAGTTGTGGGGAAAGTTGTAGACTCAGTTGTAGGTAGAATTGTAGACTCAGTTGTGGGGAAAGTTGTAGACTCAGTTGTAGGTAAAGTTGTAGACTCAGTTGTGGGGAAAGTTGTAGACTCAGTTGTGGGGAAAGTTGTAGACTCAGTTGTGGGGAAAGTTGTAGACTCAGTTGTGGGGAAAGTTGTAGACTCAGTTGTGAATAAAGCTGCAGACTCAGTTGTGGGGAAAGTTGTAGACTCAGTTGTGGGTAAAGTTGTAGACTCAGTTGTGGATAAAATTGTAGACTCAGTTGTCGGTAAAGTTGTAGACTCAGTTGTGGGGAAAGTTGTAGACTCAGTTGTAGGTAAAGTTGTAGACTCAGTTGTGGGGAAAGTTGTAGACTCAGTTGTGGGGAAAGTTGTAGACTCAGTTGTGGGGAAAGTTGTAGACTCAGTTGTGAATAAAGCTGCAGACTCAGTTGTGGGGAAAGTTGTAGACTCAGTTGTGGGGAAAGTTGTAGACTCAGTTGTAGGTAAAGTTGTAGACTCAGTTGTGGATAAAGTTGCAGACTCAGTTGTAGGTAAAGTTGTAGACTCAGTTGTGGATAAAGTTGCAGACTCAGTTGTAGGTAAAGTTGTAGACTCAGTTGTGGATAAAGTTGCAGACTCAGTTGTGGGTAAAGTTGCAGACTCAGTTGTGGGTAAAGTTGTAGACTCAGTTGTGGGTAAAGTTGTAGACTCAGTTGTAGGTAAAGTTGTAGACTCAGTTGTAGGGAAAGTTGTAGACTCAGTTGTGGGTAAAGTTGTAGACTCAGTTGTGGGTAAAGTTGCAGACTCAGTTGTAGGTAAAGTTGTAGACTCAGTTGTAGGGAAAGTTGTAGACTCAGTTGTGGGTAAAGTTGCAGACTCAGTTGTGGGAAAAGTTGTAGACTCAGTTGTAGGTAAAGTTGTAGACTCAGTTGTAGGGAAAGTTGTAGACTCAGTTGTGGGTAAAGTTGCAGACTCAGTTGTGGGGAAAGTTGTAGACTCAGTTGTGAGTAAAGTTGTAGACTCAGTTGTGGATAAAGTTGTAGACTCAGTTGTGGGTAAAGTTGCAGACTCAGTTGTGGGTAAAGTTGCAAAAGTTGAAGATTCAGTTGTAGGTAAAGTTGTAGACTCAGTTGTGGGTAACGTTGTGGACTCAGTAGAGGTTAAAGTTGTAGACTCAGTTGTGGATAAAGTTGTGGATAAAGTTGCAGACTCAGTTGTGGGTAAAGTTGCAAAAGTTGAAGATTCAGTTGTAGGTAAAGTTGCAGACTCAGTTGTAGGTAAAGTTGTAGACTCAGTTGTGGATAAAGTTGTGGATAAAGTTGCAGACTCAGTTGTGGGTAAAGTTGCAAAAGTTGAAGATTCAGTTGTAGGTAAAGTTGTAGACTCAGTTGTGGGTAACGTTGTGGACTCAGTAGAGGTTAAAGTTGTAGACTCAGTTGTGGATAAAGTTGTGGATAAAGTTGCAGACTCAGTTGTGGGTAAAGTTGCAAAAGTTGAAGATTCAGTTGTAGGTAAAGTTGTAGACTCAGTTGTGGGTAACGTTGTGGACTCAGTAGAGGTTAAAGTTGTGGAATCAGTTGTGGTCGAACTTTCAGTCCCTCTTGCAACTGAAGATGAGTAATCAGCAGTTGTTAATGTTGTGGAACCATTTGTGGGGATATTGGTGAATTTATTTGTGGTGGCAGTCTCAAACCCAGTTGTGTTTAAACTTGCAGACACAGTTGAGGTTAAAGCTGCAGAAGTAGAAGCTGTTACAGTTGCAGACAAAGTTGTAGTTAAAGTTTGGGGTCCAGTAGGGGCTAAAGTTGAAGACTCAGTTGTGATTAAAGTTGAAGACTTGATTGTCGGTAAAGTTGTGGACCCAATTGTGGATAACATTATGGACTTGGTCGTGGTTGTACTTGCAGACTCAGCTGTGGTGAAACTTGCAGACCCAGTTTTGAGGGTAATTGTGGCTTCAGTTGTGGTTAAATTGGCAGACTCAGTTGTGGTTGAACTTGAAGACTCAGTAGTGAGTAAAGTTGAGAGCTGAGTAGTGGTTAAAGTGGAAGACTCAGTTGTGATTAAAGTTGAAGACTTGATTGTGGGTAAAGTTGTGGACCCAATTGTGGATAACGGAATGGACTTAGTTGTGGTTGAACTTGCAGACTCAGTTGGGGCTGTAGACTCAGCTGTTGTAAAGCTTACAGACTCGATTTTGAGGCTAGTTGTGGATCCCATTGTGGTTAAATTTGCAGACTCAGTTGTGGTTGAACTTGCAGACTCAGTTGTGAGTAAAGTTGAAGACTTAGTAGTGGTTAAAGTTGCGAGTTCAGTTGTGATTAAAGTTGCAGCCTGAGTTTTGGGGATACTGGTGGGTTCAGTTGATGTTGAACTTGAAGATTCGGTAGTGAGTGAAGTTGAGAGCTGAGTAGTGGTTAAAGTTGAAGACTCAGTAGCAGCTAAAGTTGTGGGCTCAGTTGTGGTTAAATTTGAAGAATTGATTGTGGGTAAATTTGTGGATGTGGACCCAATTGTGGATAAAGTTGTGGTCGATCTTGCAGACTCAGTTTTGAGGCTAGTTGTGGATTCAGTTGGGGTTAAATTTGCAGACTCAGTTGTGAGTAAAGTTGAACTCTGAGTAGGGGTTAAAGTTGCAGACTCGGTAGCGGCTAAAGTTGTGGACTCAATTTTGGTTAAGGTTGAAGACTTGATTGTTGGAAAAGTTATGGACTCAGCTGTAGTTAAAGTTGGGACTCCGGTAGTAGTTAATGTTGGGGACTCAATTTTAGTTAAAGTTGAAGACTCAGTTTTAGTTGAACTTGCAGTCCCAGTTGCAAGTAAAGATGGGGACCCATTTGTGGTGAAAGTTGCAAAGTCATTTGTGTTTGAACTTGCAGACCCAGTTGAGGTTAAATCCATGGACTTAGAAACTGTTAAAGTTGCAGACTCAGTTGTGGTTAAAGTTGTGGACTCAGTAGCAGCTAAAGTTGTGATCAAAGTTGATGGCACAGCAGCAGTTAGCGTTGCGGACTTAGTTGTGGATAAAGTTGTGGTTGAAGTTGAAGACTCAATTGGGGTTAAAGTTGCAGACCCACTCGGGGCTAAAGTTGAAGACTCAGCTGTGACGAAACTTGTAGACTCAGTTTTGAAGATAGTTGTGGATTCCATTGTGGTTAATTTTGTGGTTGAACTTGCAGACATACGTGTGAGTAAAGTTGAGAGCTGATTAGTGGCTAAAGTTGTGATTGAAGTTGGGGATCTAGTAGCGGTTAATGTTGGGGAATCAGTTGTGGTTGAACTTCCAGTCCCAGCTGTGAGTAAAGACGAGCATTCAGTAGCAGTTAATGTTGTGGACCCATTTGTGGGGATAATTGTGAACTCAGACTCAGAAGCTGTTACAGTTGCAGACACAGATGTTAAAGCTGTGGACTCTGTAGGGGTTAAAGTTGAGGGCCCAGAAGCCATTAACGTTGTGGGCTCAATTGTGGTTAAAGTTGAAGACTTGATTGCTGGTAAAGTTATGGACTCAGTTGTAGTTAAAGTTGGGGCTCCAGTAGTAGTTAATGTTGGGGACTCAGTTGTAGTTAAAGTTGGGGCTCCAGTAGTAGTTAATGTTGGGGACTCAGTTGTAGTTAAAGTTGGGGCTCCAGTAGTAGTTAATGTTGGGGACTCAGTTGTAGTTAAAGTTGAAGACTCAGTTGTGGTTGAACTTGCAGTCCCAGTTGCGAGTAAAGATGTGGACTCAGCAGTGGTTAATGTTGTCGACCCATTTGTGGTGGAAGTTGCAAACCCAGTTGAGGATAAAGCTGTGGACTCAGTAGCAGCTAAAGTTGTAGTTAAAGTTGGGGAACCTGCAGCAGTTAATGTTGTAGACTCGACAGGGATTAAAGTTGAAGACTGCGTTGTGGTTGAACTTGCAGTTCCAGTTGCGAGTAAAGATGGGGACTCAGTGGTTAATGTTGTGGACCCATTTGTAGTGAAAGTTGTAAGTCCAGTTATTTTTGAAGTTGCAGACACAGATGAGGTTAAAGCTGCGGACGTAGAAGCTGTTAACGTTGCAGACTCAGTAGTGGTTAAAGTTGAAGACTCAGTAGCAGCTAAAGCTGTGGTTAAAGTTGAGGGCCCAGTACCAGTTAACGTGGCAGATTTAATTGTGGTTAAAGTTGAAGACTTGATTATGGGTAGAAACGTGGACCCAGTTGTGGTTAAATTTGTGGATTCGGTAGCATCTAAAGTTGTACATAAATTTGGGGGCCCAGTAGTTGTGGATAATGTTATGGACTTAGCTGTGGCTGAACTTGCAGACTCGGTTGGGGTTAAAGTTGAAGACTCAGCTGGGGTTAAACTTGCAGACTCAGATTTGAGACTAGTTGTGGTTTCAGTTGTAGTTACATTTGTAGACTCAATTGTGGTTGAACTTGCAGACTTAGTTGTGGGTAAAGCTGAGGACTGGATAGTGGTTAAAGTTGCGAGCTCAGTTTTATTTAAAGTGGAGGAATCAATTGTGGGGATACTTGAGGACTCAGTTGTAGTGAAAGTTGCAGACTCAGTGGTAGGGATAGTTGCAGACTCAGTTGTGGTTAAAGTTGGAGACTGTGTGGTGAGTAAAGTTGAGAACTCAGTAATGGTTAAGGTTTCAATCTCAGTTTTGAGGATAGTTGTGGACTCAGGATTGGATATTGTTGAAGACTCATTTGTAAGGATAATTTCACTTTCAGTTGTGTTTAAAGTTTCAGAATCAGCTGCGGTTAAAGATGCTGACTGTGTTTTGAGTAAAGTTGAGAACTCAGTAGATGTTAAAGTTAAAGACTCAGTTGTGGTGAAGGTTTCAAACTCAGTTGTGAGGATAGTTGTGGACTCGGGGTTGGGTAATGTTGTGGCCTCAGTTGTGAGGGTAGTTGTGGACTCAGGGTTGGGTAATGTTGTGGCCTCAGTTGTGAGGGTAGTTGTGGACTCAGGGTTGGGTAATGTTGTGGCCTCAGTTGTGAGGATAGTTGTGGACTCGGGGTTGGGTAATGTGGACTTAGTTGTGAGGATAGTTGTGGACTCAGAGTTGGGTAATGTTGTGGCCTCAGTTGTGAGGATAGTTGTGGACTCAGGTTTGGGTATTGTTGTGGCCTCAGTTGTGAGGGTAGTTGTGGACTCAGGGTTGGGTAATGTGGACTCAGTTGTGAGGATAGTTGTGGACTCAGGTTTGGGTAATGTTGTGGCCTCAGTTGTGAGGGTAGTTGTGGACTCAGAGTTGGGTAATGTTGTAGCCTCAGTTGTAAGGATAGTTGTGGACTCAGGTTTGGGTATTGTTGTGGCCTCAGTTGTGAGGGTAGGTGTGGACTCAGGGTTGGGTAATGTGGACTTAGTTGTGAGGATAGTTGTGGACTCAGAGCTGGGTAATGTTGTGGCCTCAGTTGTGAGGATAGTTGTGGACTCAGAGTTGGGTAATGTTGTGGCCTCAGTTGTGAGGGTAGTTGTGGACTCAGGGTTGGATAATGTTGTGGCCTCAGTTGTGAAGGTAGTTATGGACTCAGAGTTGGGTAATGTTGTGGCCTCAGTTGTGAGGGTAGTTGTGGACTCGGGGTTGGGTAATGTTGTGGCCTCAGTTGTGAGGATAGTTGTGGACTCAGAGTTGGGTAATGTTGTGGCCTCAGTTGTGAGGGTAATTGTGGACTCAGGGTTGGGTAATGTTGTGGCCTCAGTTGTGAGGGTAGTTGTGGACTCAGGGTTGGGTAATGTTGTGGACCCAGTTGTGAGGATAGTTGTGGACTCAGGTTTGGGTATTGTTGTGGCCTCAGTTGTGAGGGTAGTTGTGGACTCGGGGTTGGGTAATGTGGACTCAGTTGTGAGGATAGTTGTGGACTCAGGTTTGGGTAATGTTGTGGCCTCAGTTGTGAGGATATTTGTGTACTCAGGTTTGGGTACTGTTGTGGCCTCAGTTGTGAGGGTAGTTGTGGACTCAGGGTTGGGTAATGTGGACTTAGTTGTGAGGATAGTTGTGGACTCAGAGTTGGGTAATGTTGTGGCCTCAGTTGTGAGGATAGTTGTGGACTCAGAGTTGGGTAATGTTGTGGCCTCAGTTGTGAGGGTAGTTGTGGACTCAGGGTTGGGTAATGTTGTGGCCTCAGTTCTGAAGTTAGTTGTGGACTCAGGGTTGGGTAATGTTGTGGCCTCAGTTGTGAAGGTAGTTATGGACTCAGGGTTGGGTAATGTTGTGGACTCAGAGTTGGGTAATGTTGTGGCCTCAGTTGTGAGGGTAGTTGTGGATTCGGGGTTGGGTAATGTTGTGGCCTCAGTTGTGAGGATAGTTGTGGACTCAGAGTTGGGTAATGTTGTGGCCTCAGTTGTGAGGATAGTTGTGGACTCAGAGTTGGGTATTGTTGTGGCCTCAGTTGTGAGGGTAGTTGTGGACTCAGGGTTGGGTAATGTTGTGGACCCAGTTGTGAGGGTAATTGTGGACTCAGGGTTGGGTAATGTTGTGGCCTCAGTTGTGAGGATAGTTGTGGACTCAGAGTTGGGTAATGTTGTGGACCCAGTTGTGAGGATAGTTGTGGACTCAGAGTTGGGTAATGTTGTGGCCTCAGTTGTGAGGGTAGTTGTGGACTCAGAGTTGGGTAATGTTGTAGCCTCAGTTGTGAGGATAGTTGTGGACTCAGGTTTGGGTATTGTTGTGGCCTCAGTTGTGAGGGTAGGTGTGGACTCAGGGTTGGGCAATGTGGACTTAGTTGTGAGGATAGTTGTGGACTCAGAGCTGGGTAATGTTGTGGCCTCAGTTGTGAGGATAGTTGTGGACTCAGAGTTGGGTAATGTTGTGGCCTCAGTTGTGAGGGTAGTTGTGGACTCAGGGTTGGGTAATGTTGTGGCCTCAGTTGTGAAGGTAGTTATGGACTCAGAGTTGGGTAATGTTGTGGCCTCAGTTGTGAGGGTAGTTGTGGACTCGGGGTTGGGTAATGTTGTGGCCTCAGTTGTGAGGATAGTTGTGGACTCAGAGTTGGGTAATGTTGTGGCCTCAGTTGTGAGGGTAATTGTGGACTCAGGGTTGGGTAATGTTGTGGCCTCAGTTGTGAGGGTAGTTGTGGACTCAGGGTTGGGTAATGTTGTGGACCCAGTTGTGAGGATAGTTGTGGACTCAGGTTTGGGTATTGTTGTGGCCTCAGTTGTGAGGGTAGTTGTGGACTCGGGGTTGGGTAATGTGGACTCAGTTGTGAGGATAGTTGTGGACTCAGGTTTGGGTAATGTTGTGGCCTCAGTTGTGAGGATAGTTGTGGACTCAGGTTTGGGTACTGTTGTGGCCTCAGTTGTGAGGGTAGTTGTGGACTCAGGGTTGGATAATGTGGACTTAGTTGTGAGGATAGTTGTGGACTCAGAGTTGGGTAATGTTGTGGCCTCAGTTGTGAGGATAGTTGTGGACTCAGAGTTGGGTAATGTTGTGGCCTCAGTTGTGAGGGTAGTTGTGGACTCAGGGTTGGGTAATGTTGTGGCCTCAGTTCTGAAGTTAGTTGTGGACTCAGGGTTGGGTAATGTTGTGGCCTCAGTTGTGAAGGTAGTTATGGACTCAGGGTTGGGTAATGTTGTGGACTCAGAGTTGGGTAATGTTGTGGCCTCAGTTGTGAGGGTAGTTGTGGATTCGGGGTTGGGTAATGTTGTGGCCTCAGTTGTGAGGATAGTTGTGGACTCAGAGTTGGGTAATGTTGTGGCCTCAGTTGTGAGGATAGTTGTGGACTCAGAGTTGGGTATTGTTGTGGCCTCAGTTGTGAGGGTAATTGTGGACTCAGGGTTGGGTAATGTTGTGGCCTCAGTTGTGAGGGTAGTTGTGGACTCAGGGTTGGGTAATGTTGTGGACCCAGTTGTGAGGATAGTTGTGGACTCAGAGTTGGGTAATGTTGTGGCCTCAGTTGTGAGGATAGTTGTGGACTCAGAGTTGGGTAATGTTGTGGCCTCAGTTGTGAGGATAGTTGTGGACTCAGAGTTGGGTAATGTTGTGGCCTCAGTTGTGAGGATAGTTGTGGACTCAGAGTTGGGTAATGTTGTGGCCTCAGTTGTGAGGGTAGTTGTGGACTCAGGGTTGGGTAATGTGGACTTAGTTGTGAGGATAGTTGTGGACTCAGAGTTGGGTAATGTTGTGGCCTCAGTTGTGAGGATAGTTGTGGACTCAGAGTTGGGTAATGTTGTGGCCTCAGTTGTGAGGATAGTTGTGGACTCAGAGTTGGGTAATGTTGTGGCCTCAGTTGTGAGGGTAGTTGTGGACTCAGGGTTGGGTAATGTTGCGGCCTCAGTTGTGAGGATAGTTGTGGACTCAGAGTTGGGTAATGTCGTGGCCTCAGTTGTGAAGGTAGTTATGGACTCAGGGTTGGGTAATGTTGTGGACCCAGTTGTGAGGATAGTTGTGGACTCAGAGTTGGGTAATGTTGTGGCCTCAGTTGTGAGGGTAGTTGTGGACTCAGGGTTGGGTAATGTTGTGGCCTCAGTTGTGAGGATAGTTGTGGACTCAGAGTTGGGTAATGTTGTGGCCTCAGTTGTAAGGATAGTTGTGGACTCAGCGTTGGGTAATGTTGTGGCCTCAGTTGTGAGGGTAATTGTGGACTCAGGGTTGGGTAATGTTGTGGCCTCAGTTGTGAGGGTAGTTGTGGACTCAGGGTTGGGTAATGTTGTGGACCCAGTTGTGAGGATAGTTGTGGACTCAGAGTTGGGTAATGTTGTGGCCTCAGTTGTGAGGGTAGTTGTGGACTCAGAGTTGGGTAATGTTGTGGCCTCAGTTGTGAGGGTAGGTGTGGACTCAGAGTTGGGTAATGTTGTGGCCTCAGTTGTGAGGATAGTTGTGGACTCAGAGTTGGGTAATGTTGTGGCCTCAGTTGTGAGGATAGTTGTGGACTCAGAGTTGGGTAATGTTGTGGCCTCAGTTGTGAGGGTAGTTGTGGACTCAGGGTTGGGTAATGTTGTGGCCTCAGTTGTGAGGATAGTTGTGGACTCAGAGTTGGGTAATGTTGTGGCCTCAGTTGTGAGGATAGTTGTGGACTCAGAGTTGGGTAATGTTGTGGCCTCAGTTGTGAGGGTAGTTGTGGACTCAGGGTTGGGTAATGTTGTGGCCTCAGTTGTGAGGATAGTTGTGGACTCAGAGTTGGGTGATGTTGTGGCCTCAGTTGTGAGGGTAGTTGTGGACTCAGGGTTGGGTAATGTTGTGGCCTCAGTTGTGAGGGTAGTTGTGGACTTGGGGTTGGGTAATGTTGTGGCCTCAGTTGTGAGGGTAGTTGTGGACTCAGGGTTGGGTAATGTTGTGGCCTCAGTTGTGAAGGTAGTTGTGGACTCAGAGTTGGGTAATGTTGTGGCCTCAGTTGTGAGGATAGTTGTGGACTCAGTTGTGGTTGAAATTTCATCATCAGTTGGGGTAAAAGTTCTGGACTCAATTGTAGAGATAGTTGAAAACTCATTTGTGAGTATGGTTGTTGTGGGCTCAGGGGTGGTTACATTTTCAGGCTCAGTTGTAATTAAAGTTTCAGACTCAGTTGTAAATAAAGTTTCAGGCTCAGTTGTAAATAAAGTCTCAGATTCAGTTCTAAATAAAGTTTCAGGCTCAGTTGTAAATAAAGTCTCAGATTCAGTTCTAAATAAAGTTTCAGGCTCAGTTGTAAGTAAAGTTTCAGACTCAGTTGTAAGTAAAGTTTCAAACTCAGTTGTAAGTGAAGTTTCAGACTCAGTTGTAAGTAAAGTTTCAGACTCAGTTGTAAATAAAGTTTCAGACTCAGTTGTAAGTAAAGTTTCAGACTCAGTTGTAAACAAAGTTTCAGGCTCAGTTGTAAGTAAAGTTTCAGATTCAGTTGTAAATAAAGTTTCAGACTCAGTTGTAAGTAAAGTTTCAGGCTCAGTTGTAAGTAAAGTTTCAGACTCAGTTGTAAATAAAGTTTCAGGCTCAGTTGTAAGTAAAGTTTCAGATTCAGTTGTAAATAAAGTTTCAGACTCAGTTGTAAGTAAAGTTTCAGATTCAGCTGTAAGTAAAGTTTCAGATTCAGTTGTAAATAATGTTTCAGATTTAGTTGTAAGTAAAGTTTTAGATTCAGTTGTAAGTAAAGTTTCAGGCTCAGTTGTAAGTAAAGTTTCAGATTCAGTTGTAAGTAAAGTTTCAGATTCAGCTGTAAGTAAAGTTTTAGATTCAGTTGTAAGTAAAGTTTTGGATTCAGTTGTGAGAATACTTTCAGACTCAGTTGTGGTTAAAGTTTCCAACTCAGTTATAGGGACAGTTGTGGTGAAAGTAATTGGTTCAGTTTTGAGTAAAGTTGAGGACTCAGCAGGGGTTAAAGTTGCAAACCCAGTGGGTAGAGCTGTGGACCTAGTTGTGGGTGAACCTCCAGACTCAGTTGGGATTAAATTTGTGGACTCACTAGTGGTTAAAGCTGAAGATTCAGTTGTGGTGAAACTTGCAGACTCGATTTTGAAGATAGTTGTGGATTCAGTTTTAGTTAAAGTTGTGGACTGAGTTGTGGGCATTACAGTGGACTCAGTTAAAGTTGAGGGTTGAGTTATGAGTAAGGTTGTGAACTCGGGTGTGGACTCATTTGTGGTTGCACTTGTGGATTTGGGTAAATCTGAGGACCCAGTAGTGGTAAATGTTGCAGACTGAGTTGTGGGTAAAATTGTGGACCCCATTTTGGTTAAAGCTGTGGACTCATTTGTGATTGGAGTTGCAGTCTCAGTTGTAAGTAAAGTTGAGGACTCAGCAGTGGGTAATAATGTGGACCCATTTGTGGGGATAATTGTGAACTCAGTTGTAAGTGAACTTGCAGACCCAGCTGAGGTTACAGCTGTAGACGTAGAAGCTGTCAAGGTCGCAGACTCAGTGGTGGTTAAAACTGTGGACTCAGTAGTGGTTAAAGCTGAAGAGTCAATTGTGGTTGAACTTGCAATCCCAGTTGCGAGTAAAGATGGGGACTTAGCAGCAGTTAATGTTGTAGGCCCATTTGTGGGCATAATTGTAAACCCAGTTGAACTTGCAGATCCAGTTGAGGTTAAAGCTGTGTACTTAGAAACTGTTAAAGTTGTAGACTCGGCTGTGGTTAAAGTTGTGGACTCAGTAGCAGCTAAAGTTGTGGTTAAAGTTGGGGGCCCAGCAGTAGTTAATTTTGCAGACTCAATCGTAGTTAAAGTTGAAGACCTGATTGTGGGTGAACTTGTAGACTCAGTTGTGGGAAAAGTTGTAGACTCAGTTGTGGGAAAAGTTGTAGACTCAGTTGTGGATAAAGTTGTAGACTCAGTTGTGGGAAGAGTTGTAGACTCAGTTGTAGGTACAGTTGTGGACTCAGTTGTGGGAAAAGTTGTAGACTCAGTTGTGGGTAAAGTTGTAGACTCAGTTGTAGGTAAAGTTGTAGACTCAGTTGTGGGGAAAGTTGTAGACTCAGTTGTAGGTAAAGTTGTAGACTCAGTTGTGGGAAGAGTTGTAGACTCAGTTGTGGGTAAACTTGTAGACTCAGTTGTGGGGAAAGTTGTAGACTCAGTTGTAGGTAAAGTTGTAGACTCAGTTGTAGGTAAAGTTGCAGACTCAGTTGTGGATAAAGTTGTAGACTCAGTTGTAGGGAAAGTTGTAGACTCAGTTGTAGGTAAAGTTGTAGACTCAGTTGTAGGTAAAGTTGTAGACTCAGTTGTAGGTAAAGTTGTAGACTCAGTTGTGGGTAAAGTTGTAGACTCATTTGTGGGTAAAGTTGCAGACTCAGTTGTAGGGAAAGTTGTAGACTCAGTTGTAGGTAAAGTTGTAGACTCAGTTGTAGGTAAAGTTGTAGACTCAGTTGTAGGTAAAGTTGTAGACTCATTTGTAGGTAAAGTTGTAGACTCAGTTGTGGGTAAAGTTGTAGACTCAGTTGTAGGGAAAGTTGTAGACTCAGTTGTGGATAAAGTTGTAGACTCAGTTGTAGGGAAAGTTGCAGACTCAGTTGTGGATAAAGTTGTAGACTCAGTTGTGGATAAAGTTGTAGACTCAGTTGTGGGGAAAGTTGTAGACTCAGTTGTAGGTAAAGTTGTAGACTCAGTTGTGGGTAAAGTTGCAGACTCAGTTGTAGGGAAAGTTGTAGACTCAGTTGTGGGTAAAGTTGTAGACTCAGTTGTAGGTAAAGTTGCAGACTCAGTTGTAGGGAAAGTTGTAGACTCAGTTGTGGGTAAAGTTGCAGACTCAGTTGTAGGGAAAGTTGTAGACTCAGTTGTAGGTAAAGTTGTAGACTCAGTTGTGGGTAAAGTTGTAGACTCATTTGTGGGTAAAGTTGCAGACTCAGTTGTAGGGAAAGTTGTAGACTCAGTTGTAGGTAAAGTTGTAGACTCAGTTGTAGGTAAAGTTGTAGACTCAGTTGTAGGTAAAGTTGTAGACTCATTTGTAGGTAAAGTTGTAGACTCAGTTGTGGGTAAAGTTGTAGACTCAGTTGTAGGGAAAGTTGTAGACTCAGTTGTGGATAAAGTTGTAGACTCAGTTGTAGGGAAAGTTGCAGACTCAGTTGTGGATAAAGTTGTAGACTCAGTTGTGGATAAAGTTGTAGACTCAGTTGTGGGTAAAGTTGTAGACTCAGTTGTGGATAAAGTTGTAGACTCAGTTGTGGATAAAGTTGTAGACTCAGTTGTGACTGAACTTGCAGACTTGCTTGTTGTTAAAGTTGAGGACTCAGCTGTGGTGAAACGTGCAGCCTCAGTTTGAAGGCTAATTGTGGACTCAGTCGTGGTTGAACTTGCAGACTCATTTGTGAGTAAAGTTAAGGACTGAATAGTGGTTAAAGTTGTGGGCTCATTTGTGGTTGAACTTGTGGGTAAAATTTTGGATTCAGTGGTAGGGATGGTTGCAGACTCAGTTGTGAGTAAAGTTGAGAACTCCATAATGGTTAACATCTCAAGCTCAGTTGTGAGGATAGTTGTGGACTCAGGGGTGGTTAATGTTGTGGACCCAGTTGTGAGGATAGCCTCAGACTCAGTTGTGGTTAAAGTTTCCAATTCAGTTGTGGTTAAAGTTTCAGACTCAATTGTGAGGATAGCTTCAGATTCAATTGTGGGTAAAGTTTCGGACTCATCTGTGGGCAAAGTTTCAGACTCAGTTGTGGTTAAAGTTTCGGACTCATCTGTGGGTAAAGTTTCAGACTCAGTTGTGGTTAAAGTTTCGGACTCATCTGTGGGTAAAGTTTCGGACTCATCTGTGGGTAAAGTTTTGGACTCATCTGTGGGTAAAGTTTCGGACTCATCTGTGGTCAAAGTTTCGGACTCATCTGTGGGTAAAGTTTCGGACTCATCTGTGGTTAATGTTTCGGACTCATCTGTGGGCAAAGTTTCGGACTCATCTGTGGGTAAAGTTTCGGACTCATCTGTGGGTAAAGTTTCGGACTCATCTATGGGTAAAGTTTCAGACTCAATTGTGAGGATAGTTTCAGACTCAGTTGTGGTTAGAGTACCTGACTCGGTTTTGAGCAAAGTTGAGGACTCAGTAGGGGTTAAAGCAGTGGACTCACTTGTGGTCAAAGTTACGGACTGAGTTTTGGTTAAACTTGCAGACTCAGTTTTAAAGAGAGTTGTAGATAAAATTTCAGCCTTGGTTGTGGGTGTTGTTGCGAGTAAAGTTGAGGGTTGATTTGTGTGTAAAGTTGTGAACCCAGGTGCGGACTCATTTGTGGTTGAACTTGCGGTTTCAAGTAAATCTGAGGACCCAGTAGTGGTGAATTTTGCAGACTCGGTTGTGGGTAAAGTTGAGGACCCTGTTGTGGGTAAAGTTGTGGAGCCTGTTGTGGGTAAAGTTGTGGACCTTGTTGTTAGTAAAGTTTTGGACCCTGTTGTGGGTAAAGTTTTGGACCCTGTTGTGGGTAAAGTTTTGGACCCTGTTGTGGGTACATTTCTGAACTTAGAAGCGGCTAAAGCTGTAGATTCAGTGGTGTTTAAAGTTGCAATCTCAGTTATAGTCAAAGTTGAGGTTTCGGTAACTGATATTGTAGTCATTGATGTGGCGTCAGTTGTTGCTGAAGACAATGGAGAACCAATAAATTATTAAAGTGAATTTGTATTTTACATATCATAAGACCACATACACATAACAAATGTATCACCTTTCCCTATAGACCCGCCTTTTTCAACCAGGGTGCCTTAAAGTTTCTTCAGGGGTGCCTTGGCAGAATGCCTAAAAATTGCCCAAAAATATTACACAAGACAGCAGGTGGATCAAGCCTGCCTTTAACCTCTTCCCTTCCGGCCCATTTACATAAACGGCCGGACGGGATCAGTGCAGGAGCGGGTTTCCGTTTATAAATGGCCTCCGCATTTGCAGCCTGTACGCGCTCCCTGGGAGCATGCGGCACCGTGATCCGGTGCTCGCTGTGTCCAGAGGAGAAAAAAGATTGAGAAGAGGATTGGAGTGGAGGGGATGGAAGGGAAGTTGCAAGGAAATTAGGAGAATAAGAGAAGAGGAGAGAAGAGGAAAGAAGAGGAGATGAGTGAAAGAAGAAGAGAAAAGAGTGAAAAGGAGAAAGAAGAATGGAGGGGAAAGAAGGGTAATGGTAAGGAAAGGATAAAACAGTAATAGGAGAGATGAGTGAGAGAAAAGAGGACAGGAGTTGAAGGAGGAGTAGAGTAGTGGTGAGGAAGGGAGAAGAAAAAGATAGGAGGAAAGAAAGGAGAAGAGAGGAGAGGGAGAAGAGAGGAGAGGGAGAAGAGAGGAGAGGAGAGGGAGAAGAGAAGAGAGGGAGAAGAGAGAAGAGGGAGATGAGAGAAGAGGAAGATGAGAGAAGAGGGAGATGAGAGGGAGAAGAGAGGAGAGGGAGAAGAGAGGAGAGGGAGAAGGGAGAAGAGGGAGATGAGAGAAGAGGGCCCCTGATGGTGGGGATGGACTTGCAGCAGGCTGGGGCCAGGTCACAGCCCCCAGGTACACCTAGAGGAGGTGGAGGAGACCGCTAGCGGGAGCAGGGTACAATGGGAGAAGACACAGGGACTCCAATGGGCAAGCTGAGGTCAGGACAGGCGGAACACAAGCAAGGTCAGGAACAAAGCCAGGGTCGGTACACAGATAGACAACATAGGATTCAGTAGAAACACACGGGAGCTCCAACAACACGAAGTTGCTAAATGTGGCCTAGCTTGAGCACATCTTATATAGACAGGCAGACAAGGAGGCGGGACAGGAAGTGATGGAAGGGAAGGAAATAAAATGCAGACGACGCCCATAGAAGAGCACAGACAAACACACATGTGAAGGAATCTGGAGCAGCAAGGAGGTAAGAATAAACAAACAAGAAGCTGCAGGCTAACTTGTGACAGTAGCCCCCCCCCCCTCTTACGAGGTCTCCCCACTTTTTTAGGGCCAGGCTTAAGGGGAAACTTCTGATGAAACAATTCCACCAGATGGGGTGCAGAAACATCAGTAGAAGGAATCCAACACCTCTCCTCAGGACCATATCCCTTCCAGTCAATAAGATACAAGAGCTTCCCTCTGATGAATTTAGAATCCAAATACTGATCCGAGGTACTCGCTATTGGGGAAGGATGACGATGACGACAGGAAAATCTGTTGATGATATACGGTCTCTTAAGAGAAACATGGAAAACATTAGGGATTCTCAGATGTGAAGGGAGTAGAAGCTTGAAAGCAACAGGGATTGACCTGGCGAAGGATGGTAAGGGGACCAATGAACCGAGGAGCAAATTTCATAGAGGGTACCCGTAGACAGATACTCTTGGTAGAGAGCCAAACCTTGTCACCTGGGAAATATTTGGGACTCACCCGGTGATGACAATCTGCAGCTACTTTGTACTTAGAAGCTGACAGATGTAAGTTGTTGGAAACATTTGCCTCAGAAGGAGTGAGAATAGGAGAACATACAACAGGAAGCTGGGCTGGAGCAGACACCAATAACCAGGATGAAGGGTCAGGTGAGGAGGCTGCCAGGGAGGGCACAGGGGTGGGCATGAAGGCTTTGATTTGTACAGTGGGCAAGACAGGCTGTGCAGAACAGGAACCTGTGGTAATACAAGGAACAGAGGGCACTGTAGGGTGTATGGGGGCAGGACAGGGGACAGAAGGCACTGTAGGGTGTAGGGGGGCAGGACAGGGGACAGAGGGTACAGTACCTACTAATGTGGAAACCACGGCTGGGTCCAAAGCAGCTGAAGGGAGTTTTGGGGTCTCAGCGTGCAGAGCACATGAATCTGGGAACTCAGATGGTACAGAGGTCACAGATGATGGGGCCTCCACCCACCCAGAAGGTAGCGACATAGGAGCTCTGAGCTGCAAAGTATGTAAAGGGACCGAAGATTTGGGCAGCAAAGAGGGTAAGGAACTAGAGGTGGACAGCACCGGAAGGGGGCGCGCAATAGGAGTAGGCAAGGGGAGCAGCTTTACTACAAGAAACATCTTGTAAGGTCTGGCAACGTTGAGGGAGCATCGAAGAGGTGGTGGCCTCAGCCACAGGTATAGTGCGAGGTGGGCGGACAGAACATGACTTAATTAGATGACTTTCAGCCCCACAGTAAAGAATAGACCAAATCTTAGGCGACGCGATCATTCTTGTGGAGTAAGGTGTGTTCGGCCTATCTGCATGGGCTCTTCAGATGTCGGTACGATAGCAGAGGTAAGTTGATCAGGGACTTTCTGGAAAACAGGAGCAAATGAACCCACTGGAGGGCGACGTGGATGAGCCCTTTCCAGATCTTGCTCCTGGAAGCGGATACCGATCTGGATGCTAAGAGCAATCAAGTCATCCAGGGAGGTGGGTATGGTTCTTCCATCTAGTTCGTCCTTAATACGGTCTGCTAGACCCAACCAAAAGGTTGCAGAGAGGGCCTCATTATTCCATGCCAGTTCTGAAGCTAATGTGCAAAACTGCATATTGTCCAACAGCCCTGCTACCTTGACGAAGCCAAAGAAGAGCTCCTGCGGCAGATGAAGTCCTGCCAGGCACATTGAAGGTTTTACGGAAAGCTTGCAGGAAGGCTGAGAGGCTGCGAATAATTGGATCTTGTCGCTCCCACAGTGGCGAGGCGCAAGCCAGTGCTTCACCAGAAAGGAGGGAAATCATATACGCCACCTTGGAACGGTCAGTAGAAAAATGGTGGGCTGCTAGCTCGAAGTGAATTGAGCACTGGTTGATGAAGCCCCAAAAAGCTTTGGGATCACCAGAGAAGTGAGGCGGTGGAGGCAGCTGGAGTTTCAAAGGACAGTGTTCTACTGGGGGAACAGCAGGAGGTGGAGCAACGGGAACCGAAGCAGGGGCCGAAACAGAGGTGAGGAAGTGAACACAACCTGTAGCTGATCCAACCAGGAGGAGAGTTCCTGCAGACAGTGCATGATTTGTTCTTCAAAGGCTTGCTGGACCTCGATTTTCAGCGCCAAATCTTGAAGTTGTTGCAGGACAGGCTGCGGTGTCTCCGAAGAGCTCATGGCCTGAGCAAACTGTCAATACCTATGATAGTGAGCTCTATACGTCCACAGCTTGGGGTTCCCCATGGCGCGAAGTCTAAGCCCCAGCCTGCTTGTTCACCAGGGCCCCTGATGGTGGGGATGGACTTGCAGCAGGCTGGGGCCAGGTTGCGGCCCCCAGGTACACCCAGCTGAGGTGAAGGAGACTGCTAGCGGGAGCAGGGTACAACGGGAGAAGACATAGGGAATCCAATGGGCAAGCCGTGGTCAGGACAGGCGGAACACAAGCAAGGTCAGGAACGAAGCCAGGGTCGGTATACAAGTAGACAATATAGGATTTACAGCAAAAACACACAGGAGCTCCAACAACATGAAGTTGCTCAGGAAATGTGGCCCAGTCTGAGCACATCTTATATAGACAGGCAGACAAGGAGGCGGGACAGGAAGTGATGGAAGGGAAGGAAATAAAACACAGAAGACAGCAGGCGACACCCATAGAAGAGCACAGACAAACACACATGTGAAGGAATCCGGAGCAGCAAGGAGGTAAGAATAAACACACAAGAGGCTGCAGGCTAACTTGTGACAGGTAATACTCCACCATACAAAGACATTGTAGACAATTGGGCTTTTCCAACCTTTTGGTAACAGTTTGGTGAAGACCTTTTTCTGTTCCACCATGACTGTCCCCTGTGTACAAAGCCAGCTCCATAGAGACATGGATGGACCAGTTTGGGGTGGAGGAACTTGAGTGTACTGTACAGAGCCCTGACCTAACCCACTGAACACCTTTGGGATGAAATGGAACTTGGTGTTCTCATCCAGCATCACTACCCAACCTCACAAACAGACACACATTCTCACAGACATTACAAAATCTTTTGGAAAGTCTTTCCAGAAGAGTAGAGGATGTTATAGGTGCAAGAGGGGCAACTCCATATTAATGGCCATATTAGTGAAGGGAAACTCTATATTAAGGGCCATGGTATTTGGAATGAGATGTTCAGCTCCATAAAGACATGGTTTGACCAGTTTGGTGTGGAGGAACTCGAGTGTCCTGTACAGACCTCAACCCTACTGAACACCTTCGGAATGAATTGGAGCGATGATTGTGAGCCAGGTCTCCTCATCCAACATCAATACCTGACCTCACAAATGGGCCAAAATCTTTCCCAGAAGATTGGAGGATATATTCGCTCTCCATATCAGTGGCTATTGATGAGATCAGTGGCTTTTGGAATGAGATATCCAGCTCCATAAAGACATGGTTTGACCAGTTTAGTGTGGAGGAACTTGAGTGTCCTTCACATAGCCCTCACCTCAACCCTACTGAACATCTTCAGAATGAATTGGACTGCTGATTGTGAGCCAGTTCTTCTCATCCAACATCAGGAGCCGACCTTCCCAGAGGAATGGAGGATGTTATTGCCACAAAGGAGGGTAACTCCATATTGATGGCCATGGAGGAACTCCATAATAATGACCATGGCTTTTGGAATGAGATATCCAGCTCCATAAGGACTCGGTTTGGCCAGTTTGGTGTGGAAGAACTCGAGTGTCCTGCACATGGCCCTGACCTCAACCCTACTGAACACCTTCAGAATGAATTGGACCTCTGATTTTGAGCCAGTTCTTCTCATCCAACATCAGGACCTGACCTTCCCAGAGGATTGGAGGATGTTATTGCCACAAAGGAGGGTAACTCCATATTGATGGCCATGGGGGAGCTCCATAATAATGGCCATGGCTTTTGGAATGAGATATCCAGCTCCATAAGGACTCGGTTTGGCCAGTTTGGTGTGGAAGAACTCGAGTGTCCTGCACATGGCCCTGACCTCAACCCTACTGAACACCTTCAGAATGAATTGGACCTCTGATTGTGAGCCAGTTCTTCTCATCCAACATCAGGACCTGACCTTCCCAGAGGAATGGAGGATGTTATTGCCACAAAGGAGGGTAACTCCACATTGATGGCCATGGGGGAGCTTTATAATAATGGCCATGGCTTTTGGAATGAGATATCCAGCTCCATAAGGACTCGGTTCGGCCAGTTTGGTGTGGAAGAACTCGAGTGTCCTGCACATGGCCCTGACCTCAACCCTACTGAACATCTTCAGAATGAATTGGACTGCTGATTGTGAGCCAGTTCTTCTCATCCAACATCAGGAGCCGACCTTCCCAGAGGAATGGAGGATGTTATTGCCACAAAGGAGGGTAACTCCATATTGATGGCCATGGAGGAACTCCATAATAATGACCATGGCTTTTGGAATGAGATATCCAGCTCCATAAGGACTCGGTTTGGCCAGTTTGGTGTGGAAGAACTCGAGTGTCCTGCACATGGCCCTGACCTCAACCCTACTGAACACCTTCAGAATGAATTGGACCTCTGATTTTGAGCCAGTTCTTCTCATCCAACATCAGGACCTGACCTTCCCAGAGGATTGGAGGATGTTATTGCCACAAAGGAGGGTAACTCCATATTGATGGCCATGGGGGAGCTCCATAATAATGGCCATGGCTTTTGGAATGAGATATCCAGCTCCATAAGGACTCGGTTTGGCCAGTTTGGTGTGGAAGAACTCGAGTGTCCTGCACATGGCCCTGACCTCAACCCTACTGAACACCTTCAGAATGAATTGGACCTCTGATTGTGAGCCAGTTCTTCTCATCCAACATCAGGACCTGACCTTCCCAGAGGAATGGAGGATGTTATTGCCACAAAGGAGGGTAACTCCACATTGATGGCCATGGGGGAGCTTTATAATAATGGCCATGGCTTTTGGAATGAGATATCCAGCTCCATAAGGACTCGGTTTGGCCAGTTTGGTGTGGAAGAACTCGAGTGTCCTGCACATGGCCCTGACCTCAACCCTACTGAACACCTTCAGAAAGAATTGGATCTCTGATTGTGAGCCAGTTCTTCTCATCCAACATCAGGACCTGACCTTCCCGAAGGAATGAAGGATGTTATTGCCACAAAGGAGGGTAACTCCATATTGATGGCCATGGGGGAGCTCCATAATAATGACCATGGCTTTTGGAATGAGATATCCAGCTCCATAAAGACTCGGTTCGGCCAGCTTGGTGTGGAGGAACTCGAGTGTCCTGCACATGGCCTTGACCTCAACCCTACTGAGCACATTTGCGATTATTTGAAAACACAAAAGGTAACACAAACCTTTAACGCCTAAACAAAGTTTTGCAACTTTGTCCTGTACAACTGTACATATCATCGCAACTACTTGGTGTGTCCAGGTGAATTACACCTCCTTTCTTGCAGGATACGTTTGGCCTTCATTGGCTGCTACATGCTAAGGGATATCACCTGATATTTTTTATTATCCTAAGAAAACTGGATCAAAATAGTAAAAAGAAATAATAGCTGTATATTTCTCACCACTACCATGACCCACCACCACAATAAAATCCCAAAATAAATGTTCCTTCTAATTCCTATTAATACCACATATGTGTATATTATTTGCTGCCTGTACCCATAGTAGGACCAAGAAACAACAATAGTGTATTTAGCGTTTTTTTTTTTTTTTTTTAAATGCAGATGTAGCATTTAGCGGGATAAGACAAACCATTTACCCACATGGAAGAAATATATATTTTAAAAATACATTTTTAATATATTCTTCCCAAATATAATGACATATATTTCAAATACTACAATTTTGGCTGTAATCAATATATTTCAAAAATATATTTCAATATATTTGTGAATATATTATTAAAAAATATATTCAGAGCACACGCTGCAATATCTATCAAAGTGTCATTTGGATGCATTTACAAGTATATTTAAAAATCTATGTTTAAATGCATTTTTTTTAGATGTTCAAAAATATCTGGAAAATATATTTTGAAAAATATATTTTTAAATATATGCCTTTGGAAAATATGTTTTAATTTTACATTTTTGGAATACATGTTAAAATATATATTCTGTGTGTGTGTGTGTGTGTATTTTTTTTTATTGCCATATATATATATATATATATATATGTGTGTACATATATGTGTGTATATATATATGTGTATGTGTGTATATATATATGTGTATATATATATATATATGTATGTGTGTGTGTGTGTATATATATATATATATATATATATATATATTATTTATATATGGTGTAGGCCAGTATAACTACATATAATATAAATAAACTGTTACTGTAACTGATTATAAAGTGTGAGCTGGAGTTTGACTTCAATGTGTTAGTGTATCAAAATCTGCTAGTTCATCTAACACACCCCTCCTCCCACACTGACTATGCTGCTGTCTAAAGGTGTCTCTTGTGCTCCTTCATCCAAAGTGGGGGGGGTACTCTAATACAGGAGGTGTGTGTTACTGGCCAGACCAGAAAAAACAGAGACAAAAAAAACTAATGCAGCTGCCACATCTAATGATTGGTAAGCTGTAATATATAAATTTTTTTGTTTTGGATTTAATACCACATATATGCATTTTAAATATAATTTTTTTTAATATATATATAATTTATATATATTTATATAAAATATAACATATATAAACATATATATATATATATATATTTATATATATATATATATATATATATATGTTTAAAAAAATGTATGTATATATATATATATATATATATATATATATAATATTTTTTCTAAATATATAAGAAAATTTATATCTCTTCCACATGGAAGATAACCACAGGAAAGCCTTTTTAAATATAATTTTTTCAAAATAAATATAAGTTATATATATATTTTTTATTTAAAAAAAAATATATATATATATATATATATATATATATATATATATATATATAATATTTTTTTCTAAATATATTGGAAATATATTTCTCTTCCATATGGAAGATAACCACAGGAAAGCCTTTTTAAATATATTTTTTTAATATATATATAATTTATATATATATTTTTTATTTAAAAAAAAAAACAAATATATATATATATATATAATTTTTTTTTTCTAAATATATTGGAAATATATTTCTCTTCCATATGGAAGATAACCACAGGAAAGCCTCGTCTGTGCTACAAAAACGGACTGTTTTCATTGTTGTTTTAATTATTGAAAAAAGTTATTGCTGAAGTGTTTAAACTAAGGTAATATTTTGATTTTTTTTTTACTTTATCTCTGCTTTACTGCAGCTAGCTTTTTTTTTTTTGTAATTAAAAAAATTTTAAATTTTAAAAAATAAAATAAATAAAAACTCTTCTGTAGGCACCCTACATATCTGCTATCTCTCCTTTTCCCAGTTTAGCAACAATTTTATAGGAAATTCTTGCTAAATTTTCTAACAGCGGACGGTGCCTTAAAAAAAAAAAGCAGAACGGAATCCGGAGCGCGGACTCTTAAATCTTACCCCAAAGAAGAAGCCGGGTGCAAAGGATCCCAATAAGTAATTTTGTCCGGATTTGCCTCATTGTAGGATGAAGATGCAGGACCCAGCCGGGGATTCAGCATCCCTCCATATCACCTCGCACTGCAGAGGGACATCTGCTGCACTGACTCACCTGGATATGGAATCGTCATATTGGTACGGTCGGGGGAGGGGCGATGAGGAATTCCTCATCAATGATTACAAGAGAGATGATCAATAACAGAAACTGAACACAAATGACTCGTGACCGCGACATCGTGCGTCTAAAAATAAATGGCAGCCGGCTGTCGTTCTCTGACTTAGGTGTATAGATCGAGCATTTTATCCCGCGTGGAAGAAAAATATATTTGAAATATTTTTTTTAAATATTCTTCCCAAATATATTGACCTATATTTGAAATGCTACAAATTTGGTCATATTCAATATATTTCAATAAATAAATACTGTGTGTATATATATACTGCATGTTGAAATGCGTTATTATTACAAAATATATGAAAAATATTTTTAAAAATAAATTTTCAAATTTACTGTATATCTTTAAAAATACATTTAATCTACATTTTTTGGAACGCATTTACAAATATATGTAAAATATATGTTAAAATGAGTTTTTTATATGTTAACCACCTCCCGCCCGCCATATAGTCCAATGACGGGCGCAGGGCGGTTCTCTTATTCTGGGAGGAGTCATATGACGTCATCCCATTCTCACCGCGCATGCGAGGCGATCGGTGGTGCGCTGTATCCCTCGGACACAGCGGATCACCGATCCATGGAAAGAGCTGAAGATGTCGGCTCGGTCATGTGATCAGCTGTGTTCAATCACAGTGATTGCATGTAAATAGGGAAATGCTGGTTCGGCATTTCTCTCCTCATGTGCTGTCACGCTGACAGAGGAGAGGAGAGCCGGTAATCAGCATTCCTCAGAGGGGACATGTACACTGATCATCAGAGCACCGATGATCAGTGTGCCCTGATGATCAGTGTATGCCCAGCAGTGCCACCTGTCAGTGTCCATCAGTGCCAGCTGTCAGTGCTCGTCCATGCCACCTGCCAGTGCCCATCATGCCACATATCAGTGCCCATCTGAGCTTCCATTCAATGTCACCCATCAGTGCTGCCAATCAGTGCCACCTATCAGTGCCAGTCAGTGCCACCTATCAGTGCCAGTCAGTGCTGCCTATCAGTGCCAGTCAGTGCCGCCTATCAGTGTGCATCAGTGCCGCCTATCAGTGCCCATCAGTGATGCCTATCAGTGCCGCCTAACAGTGCCAGTCAGTGCCACCTAATAGTGCCAGTAAGTGCCGCCTATCAGTGCAGCCTATCAGTGCCATATATGAGTGCTGCCTTTCAGTGCCCATCAGTGATACCTGTCAATGCCCATTGGTGCCACCTACCAGTGCCTCCTCATCAGTGCCCATCTGAGGTGCCATTCAGTGTCACCCATCAGTGCTGCCAATCAGTGCCACCTATCAGTGTCCATCAGTGCAGCCTATCAGTGCCCAACAGTGCAGCCTATCAGTGTCCATCACTGCAGCCTATCGGTGCCCATCACTGCAGCCTATCAGTGCCCATCAGTGCAGCCTCATTAGCGCACATCAGTGAAAGAGAAAAATCACTTATTTACAAAACTTTATAATAAAAACTAAAAAAATGACTTTTTTTTTTCAAAATTTTCAGTGGTTTTTGGTTTGTTTAAGAAAAAAATTAAAAAACCCCGAGGTGATTAATTACCACCAAAATAAAGCTCTATCTGTCACAAAAAAATGACACAAATTTCATATGGGTACAGTGTTGCATGACCGCGCAATTGTCATTCAAAGTGCGACAGCGCTGAAAGCTGGAAATTGGCCTGGTCAGGAAGGGGGTAGAAGTGTCCGGTGGGCAGGAAGGGGGTAGAAGTGCCCGGTGGGCAGGAAGGGGGTAGAAGTGCCCTGTAGGCAGGAAGGGGGTAGAAGTGTCCTGTAGGCAGGAAGGGGGTAGAAGTGTCCGGTAGGCAGGAAGGGGGTAGAAGTGCCCGGTAGGCAGGAAGGGGGTAGAAGTGTCCTGTAGGCAGGAAGGGGGTAGAAGTGTCCGGTAGGCAGGAAGGGGGTAGAAGTGCCCTGTAGGCAGGAAGGGGGTAGAAGTGTCCTGTAGGCAGGAAGGGGGTAGAAGTGTCCGGTAGGCAGGAAGGGGGTAGAAGTGCCCGGTAGGCAGGAAGGGGGTAGAAGTGTCCTGTAGGCAGGAAGGGGGTGGAAGTGTTCAGTAGACAGGAAGGGGGTAGAAGTGCCCTGTAGGCAGGAAGGGGGTAGAAGTGCCCGGTAGGCAGGAAGGGGGTAGAAGTGCCCGGTAGGCAGGAAGGGGGTAGAAGTGTCCTGTAGGCAGGAAGGGGGTAGAAGTGCCTGGTAGGCAGGAAGGAGGTAGAAGTGCTCTGTAGGCAGGAAGGGGGTAGAAGTGCCCTGTAGGCAGGAAGGGGGTAGAAGTGCCCGGTAGGCAGGAAGGGGGTAGAAGTGTCCTGTAGGCAGGAAGGGGGTAGAAGTGCCTGGTAGGCAGGAAGGAGGTAGAAGTGCTCTGTAGGCAGGAAGGGGGTAGAAGTGCCCTGTAGGCAGGAAGGGGGTAGAAGTGCCCTGTAGGCAGGAAGGGGGTAGAAGTGCCTGGTAGGCAGGAAAGGGTTAGAAGTGCCCTGTAGGCAGGAAGAGGGTAGAAGTGCCCGATAGGCAGGAAGGGGGTAGAAGTGCCCTGTAGGCAGGAAGGGGGTAGAAGTACCCTGTAGGCAGGAAGAGGGTAGAAGTGCCCGATAGACAGGAAGGGGGTAGAAGTGCCCGGTAGGCAGGAAAGGGGTAGAAGTGCCCGGAAGGCAGGAAAGGGGTAGAAGTGCCCGGTAGGCAGGAAAGGGGTAGAAGTGCCCGGTAGGCAGGAAGAGGGTAGAAGTGCCCTGTAGGCAGGAAGGGGGTAGAAGTGTCCGGTGGGCAGGAAGGGGGTGGGAGTGTCCAATAGGCAGGAAGGGGGTGGAAGTGCCCAATAGGCAGGAAGGGGGTAGAAGTGCCCGGTAGGCAGGAAGGGGGTAGAAGTGCCCGGTAGGCAGGAAGGGGGTAGAAGTGTCCGGTGGGCAGGAAGGGGGTAGAAGTGCCCTGTAGGCAGGAAGGGGGTAGAAGTGTCCGGTAGGCAGGAAGAGGGTAGAAGTGCCCTGTAGGCAGGAAGGGGGTAGAAGTGCCCGGTAGGCAGGAAGGGGGCAGAAGTGCCTGGTAGGCAGGAAGGGGGCGGGAGTGTCCGGTGGGCAGGAAGGGGGTGGGAGTGTCCGATAGGCAGGAAGGGGGTGGAAGTGCCCAATAGGCAGGAAGGGGGTAGAAGTGCCCGGTAGGCAGGAAGGGGGTAGAAGTGCCCGGTAGGCAGGAAGGGGGTAGAAGTGCCCGGTAGGCAGGAAGGGGTAGAAGTGTCCGGTGGGCAGGAAGGGGGTGGAAGTGCCCGGTAGGCAGGAAGAGGGTAGAAGTGCCCTGTAGGCAGGAAGGGGGTAGAAGTGTCCGGTAGGCAGGAAGGGGGTAGAAGTGTCCGGTAGGCAGGAAGGGGGTAGAAGTGCCCGGTAGGCAGGAAAGGGGTAGAAGTGCCCTGTAGGCAGGAAGGGGGTAGAAGTGCCCTGTAGGCAGGAAGGGGGTAGACGTGCCCTGTAGGCAGGAAGGGGTAGAAGTGCCCTGTAGGCAGGAAGGGGGTAGAAGTGCCCTGTAGGCAGGAAGGGGGTAGGAGTACCCGGTAGGCAGGAAGGGGGTAGAAGTGCCCTGTAGGTAGGAAGGGGGTAGAAGTGCCCGGTAGGCAGGAAGGGGGGAGAAGTGCCCTGTAGGCAGGAAGGGGGTAGAAGTGCCCTGTAGGTAGGAAGGGAGTGGGAGTGCCCTGTAGGCAGGAAGGGGGTAGAAGTGCCCTGTAGGTAGGAAGGGGGTAGAAGTGCCCGGTAGGCAGGAAGGGGGTAGAAGTGCCCTGTAGGCAGGAAGGGGGTAGAAGTGCCCGGTGGGCAGGAAGGGGGTAGAAGTGTCCGGTAAGCAGGAAGGGGGTAGAAGTGCCCGGTAGGCAGGAAGGGGATAGAAGTGCCTGGTAGGCAGGAAGGGGGTAGAAGTGCCCGGTAGGCAGGAAGGGGATAGAAGTGTCCGGTAGGCGAGGGGTTAAAAAAAAGTCTGAAGATAAATGGCAGCCGGCGATCGTTCCCTGACTTAGGTGTATAGATGAAGCATTCTATCCCATGTGGAAGAAAAACATATTTGAAATATTTTTAAAAAATATTCCTCCCAAATACATTGACCTATATTTGAAATGCTACAATGTTGGCCGTATTCAATATATTTCAAAATAATAAACGATTAACACTTCGATCTCTGAAGGCGTCCTTCATTTACAGCATTAGCATCCCTCCGGCCTCATCGCTCTGCACAGTGATCGGGGTTCTCACTTTTTATCTGATTGTTACATTTTCTCTTCCCGATCGTTCTCCGCCTGTTTCCTGTCATCATTAAAAGCATCTCTGTATTTGGAGGATGTCACAATCGCTGCACATTGGCTGTCAGTGTGCGGTGCGGCATCCTCGCGCTGAGTGCTGTCTGCGGATGTCACATGTGTGGGTGGGAGACTCCAGAGGAAGACTTCGTGGTAGAAAGTGGTGAGAATGTCCGAATGGTGCGGCTGGGAGGATCCTGATGGGAGTTATATCATTATTATCATTATTATTATTAGATTTCCGTGTTTTGGTTGTCGCAGTGATCAGAGATGTCTGTATATCAACCAAATGGAATGTATTGTATATGCAGAGCGAGCCGTCCAATCTGGGGGAGCAGAGATTGTGTCTGACTATTCCTGCCAGAGGGGAAGTCTTGTATGGTTTGGGTTCACTGAAACTGTGCACCGGAACCCCCCCCAACACACACTCCCCCCCATACACACACACACTCCCCCCTAACACACACACACTCCTCCCAACACACACACTCCCCCCCAACACACACACTCCCCCCAACACACACACTCCCCCCCAACACACACACTCCCCCTCAACACACGCACACTCCCCCCCCAACACACATACTCCCCCTCACACACACACACTCCCCCCAACACACACACACTCCCCCAACACACACACTCCCCCCAACACACACACTCCCCCCCAACACACACACACTCCCCCCCAACACACACACACTCCCCCCCAAAACACACACACTCCCCCCCAACACACACACTCCCCCTCAACACACGCACACTCCCCCCCCAACACACACACTTCCCCCAACACACACACTCCCCCCCAACACACACACTCCCCCCCAACACACACACTCCCCCTCAACACACGCACACTCCCCCCCCAACACACACACTCCCCCTCAACACACGCACACTCCCCCCCCCAACACACACACTCCCCCCCCAACACACACACACTCCCCCCCACACACGCACACTCCCCCCCAACACACGCACACTCCCCTCAACACACACACTCCCCCCCCAACACACACACACTCCCCCCAACACACACACTCCCCCCCAACACACACACTCCCCCCCAACACACACACACTCCCCCCAACACACACACTCCCCCCCAACACACACACACTCCCCCCAACACACACACTCCCCCCCAACACACACACTCCCCCCAACACACACACTCCCCCCCAACACACACACTCCCCCTCAACACACGCACACTCCCCCCCCAACACACATACTCCCCCTCACACACACACACTCCCCCCAACACACACACACTCCCCCAACACACACACTCCCCCCAACACACACACTCCCCCCCAACACACACACTTCCCCCAACACACACACTCCCCCCCAACACACACACTCCCCCCCACACACGCACACCCCCCCCACACACGCACACTCCCCCCCACACACGCACACTCCCCCCCAACACACATACTCCCCCCCCATACACGCACACTCCCCCCCAACACACACACTCCCCCCCAACACACACACTCCCCCCCACACACGCACACTCCCCCCCAACACACACACTCCCCCCCAACACACACACACTCCCCCCCAACACACACACTCCCCCCCACACACGCACACTCCCCCCCAACACACACACTCCCCCCCAACACACACACACTCCCTCCCAACACACACACTCCCCCCCCAACACACACACACTCCACCCCACACACGCACACTCCCCCCCAACACACACACTCCCCCAAACACACACTCCCCCCCAACACACACACTCCCCCCCACACACACACTCCCCCCCACACATACACTCCCCCCCAACACACACACTCCCCCCCAACACACATACTCCCCCCCCACACACGCACACTCCCCCCCAACACACACTGTTAGGAATGGACTTGCCAGTAATGGTGGGACTCACCTGCCTTGTGGGCTACAGTACCAGGGCTGGCCAGCGGGTGCTCCCAGCAATCAGAGACTCAACCCTGCAGTCAGCCAAACACCTGAAACTGCTTATGCAGGTGTATTTAAGTGATGGCCAGACCTGCAGTCTTTGCCTTGGTGTGTGTTTTTCCTGGGCCCTGTATCTTGTAATCCTGCATTCTTGTTCCTGTTCCTGTGTTCCTGCTAGTACGTTTCCTTGTTGCCAAACTCTGCCTGTTCTGATTACGCTGACCCTCTCCTGCTCTGACCCCGGCTCGTTCCTGACCATCCCTCTGCCTGACCCTCTGTACCCCGCTGCCCGCTACCTGCTGAACCTGGCTTGTGACCCCGACCATTCTCCGCTTGCTCCCCCTGTACCTACCTGCCCGATTGTTATTGACCCGGCCTGCCTGACGACGCTTGCATTGTATGTACTGTTATCTGTGGGTGGTTGGTTTGGTTTGTTTGCACTGTGTTATGTTTTAGTATTGCACTGCGTTTATGTTTGTATTGTTAGTATTAATAAATTATATTGTTTACAACATATCTAAAGTCTGCGTTTCCCTGCGTCAGTCACATACCTCTGGTCCCACCCCGGAGCCCTGACACACACACTCCCCCCCACACACACACAAACACACACACACTCCTGCAGGGGGGACATCGCGGGAGCGCAGGACAAGGTAAGTGATCGAGGGATCCCAGAGCTACGCTGCACTGTATTCCCGAGTGTAGCTCGGGGGGGTTACCGCTTGTGGTGCTGAAACTTTACCCCGAGCTACACTCGGGAATACCTCCAGGGGGGTTAAAGTTGTTTGGTAATTGAACAATTTTCCTTTGATATATCTTTAGACTGCCTTGGAGGTAGAAATTTCCTCAAAAAATCTCCCCTGAAGAAGCCCGTGAGGACGAAACATGTAGGGAGTAACTACAATTACCTAACCAAGTCTGAATCTCAGTTGATATTCTTAGAACTGAAATTGTTTTTATGTTTCTGTATTTTTTCCTTCTTGTGTTTTTTACAAAAATACGAAATACAAATGATATAACTTTTTAATGTGTGGTATTCATGTCCATGCACCCTGAAAGTCCCATCTTTTCTAGTGGATATATTTAATAGGTTACATGGAGGAAGCCGGGCGATTCACCTCACAGCTTGATAAGAGATATAATTAGGAAGAAGTGGAGGAACATTTCCAAGGCGAACGTTCATTAAAGGGAATCGAGCGTTTAGTAGGTGAACTCTAATCGTGATGATGAGCGTGTTCTATTTTTAAAAGCTCATCTCCGGGTAAATATGGTAGACAAATAATTGAATGGCTGTCATGACATATTCTGCCAGACAACGGAAAGTTAATCTTTAGTAAAGCCAAGAGTGTTGGTTTGAAACAGGTCACTTACAGGGGCTGTACAAGCAGGGAGGAGTTTTTGTTGAGTTTTGCATTTTGGGAGAGGATTATAGACACGGCTCAAAAAAATGAAAGGAAGACTTTGTAATCAGTCTAGCATCAAGTCACTGAAAGTCCTGGGATATGGATCTGGTCGGGTAAGTAGCAGAGGGGGTGGTTCATCAGTTTCAGCAGCTTTGGTAGTAATGAAATGAACAACAGGTGCACTAGATGGGCAACAATGAGACGACCCCCAAAACAGGAATGGTTTTACAGGTGGAGGCAGCACAGTGGCTAAAAGGTTAGCACTTCCGCCTGGCAGCACTAGGGTCAAGGGTTCAAATCCCAGCCACAGCACCACCTGCCTGGAGTTTGCATGTTCTCTCTGTGCCTGTGTGGGTTTTCTCCGGGTACTCCAGTTTCCTCCCACACTCTAAAGACATGCTGGGAGGTTAATTGGCTCCTGTCTAAATTGTCCCCAGTATGTGTATGTATGAATGTGAGTTATGGACCTTAGATTGTACGCTCCTCGGGGGCGGGGACTGATGTGAATGTACAATATATACAGTATGTAAAGTACTGTGTAAATTGACGGCGCTATATAAGTACCTGAAATAAATAATAAATGGAGGTCACTGACATGTTTTTCCCTAATCATCTTTTCTTACCCACATATGGTTCATGGGGGGGTCAGTGGGAAGAATGTCCCTTACATTGGGGGTCAGTGGGAAGAATGTCCCTTACATTGGTGATCAGTGGGAAGAATGTCCCTTACATTGGGGGTCAGTGGGAAGAATGTCCCTTACATTGGGGGTCAGTGGGAAGAACGTCCCTTACATTGGTGATCAGTGGGAAGAATGTCCCTTACATTGGGGATCAGTGGGAAGAATGTCCCTTACATTGGGGGGTCAGTGGGAAGAATGTCCCTTACATTGGGGGTCAGTGGGAAGAATGTCCCTTACATTGGTGATCAGTGGGAAGAAAGTCCCTTACATTGGTGGTCAGTGGGAAGAATGTCCCTTACATTGGGGGTCAGTGGGAAGAAAGTCCCTTACATTGGTGGTCAGTGGGAAGAATGTCCCTTACATTGGTGATCAGTGGGAAGAATGTCCCTTACATTGGTGATCAGTGGGAAGAAAGTCCCTTACATTGGTGGTCAGTGGGAAGAATGTCCCTTACATTGGTGGTCAGTGGGAAGAATGTCCCTTACATTGGGGGTCAGTGGGAAGAATGTCCCTTACATTGGGGGTCAGTGGGAAGAAAGTCCCTTACATTGGTGGTCAGTGGGAAGAATGTCCCTTACATTGGTGGTCAGTGGGAAGAATGTCCCTTACATTGGGGGTCAGTGGGAAGAATGTCCCTTACATTGGGGGTCAGTGGGAAGAATGTCCCTTACATTGGTGATCAGTGGGAAGAATGTCCCTTACATTGGGGGTCAGTGGGAAGAATGTCCCTTACATTGGGGATCAGTGGGAAGAATGTCCCTTACATTGGGGGTCAGTGGGAAGAATGTTCCTTACATTGGGGGTCAGTGGGAAGAATGTCCCTTACATTGGGGGTCAGTGGGAAGAATGTCCCTTACATTGGTGATCAGTGGGAAGAATGTCCCTTACATTGGTGGTCAGTGGGAAGAATGTCCCTTACATTGGGGGTCAGTGGGAAGAATTTCCCTTACATTGGTGGTCAGTGGGAAGAATGTCCCTTACATTGGTGGTCAGTGGGAAGAATGTCCCTTACATTGGGGGGTTAGTGGGAAGAATGTCCCTTACATTGGGGGGTCAGTGGGAAGAATGTCCCTTACATTGGGGGTCAGTGGGAAGAATGTCCCTTACATTGGTGATCAGTGGGAAGAAAGTCCCTTACATTGGTGGTCAGTGGGAAGAATGTCCCTTACATTGGTGATCAGTGGGAAGAATGTCCCTTACATTGGGGGTCAGTGGGAAGAATGTCCCTTACATTGGTGATCAGTGGGAAGAATGTCCCTTACATTGGGGGTCAGTGGGAAGAAAGTCCCTTACATTGGTGGTCAGTGGGAAGAATGTCCCTTACATTGGTGATCAGTGGGAAGAATGTCCCTTACATTGGTGATCAGTGGGAAGAAAGTCCCTTACATTGGTGGTCAGTGGGAAGAATGTCCCTTACATTGGTGGTCAGTGGGAAGAATGTCCCTTACATTGGGGGTCAGTGGGAAGAATGTCCCTTACATTGGGGGTCAGTGGGAAGAAAGTCCCTTACATTGGTGGTCAGTGGGAAGAATGTCCCTTACATTGGGGGTCAGTGGGAAGAATGTCCCTTACATTGGGGGTCAGTGGGAAGAATGTCCCTTACATTGGGGGTCAGTGGGAAGAATGTCCCTTACATTGGTGATCAGTGGGAAGAATGTCCCTTACATTGGGGGTCAGTGGGAAGAATGTCCCTTACATTGGGGATCAGTGGGAAGAATGTCCCTTACATTGGGGGTCAGTGGGAAGAATGTCCCTTACATTGGGGGTCAGTGGGAAGAATGTCCCTTACATTGGTGGTCAGTGGGAAGAATGTCCCTTACATTGGGGGTCAGTGGGAAGAATGTCCCTTACATTGGTGGTCAGTGGGAAGAATGTCCCTTACATTGGTGGTCAGTGGGAAGAATGTCCCTTACATTGGGGATCAGTGGGAAGAATGTCCCTTACATTGGGGGTCAGTGGGAAGAATGTCCCTTACATTGGTGATCAGTGGGAAGAATGTCCCTTACATTGGTGATCAGTGGGAAGAATGTCCCTTACATTGGTGGTCAGTGGGAAGAATGTCCCTTACATTGGGGGGTTAGTGGGAAGAATGTCCCTTACATTGGGGGGTCAGTGGGAAGAATGTCCCTTACATTGGGGTTCAGTGGGAAGAATGTCCCTTACATTGGGGGGTCAGTGGGAAGAATGTCCCTTACATTGGGGTTCAGTGGGAAGAATGTCCCTTACATTGGGGGGTCAGTGGGAAGAACGTCCCTTACATTGGGGTCAGTGGGAAGAATGTCCCTTACATTGGGGGTCAGTGGGAAGAATGTCCCTTACATTGGGGGTCAGTGGGAAGAATGTCCCTTACATTGGGGGGTCAGTGGGAAGAATGTCCCTTATATTGGGGGTCAGTGGGAAGAATGTCCCTTACATTGGGGGTCAGTGGGAAGAATGTCCCTTACATTGGGGCTCAGTGGGAAGAATGTCCCTTACATTGGTGGTCAGTGGGAAGATTGTCCCTTACATTGGGGGTCAGTGGGAAGAATGTCCCTTACATTGGTGGTCAGTGGGAAGAATGTCCCTTACATTGGTGGTCAGTGGGAAGAATGTCCCTTACATTGGTGATCGGTGGGGAGAATGTCCCTTACATTGGGGGTCAGTGGGAAGAATGTCCCTTACATTGGTGATCAGTGGGAAGAATGTCCCTTACATTGGTGATCAGTGGGAAGAATGTCCCTTACATTGGTGGTCAGTGGGAAGAATGTCCCTTACATTGGGGGGTTAGTGGGAAGAATGTCCCTTACATTGGGGGGTCAGTGGGAAGAATGTCCCTTACATTGGGGTTCAGTGGGAAGAATGTCCCTTACATTGGGGGGTCAGTGGGAAGAATGTCCCTTACATTGGGGTTCAGTGGGAAGAATGTCCCTTACATTGGGGGGTCAGTGGGAAGAACGTCCCTTACATTGGGGTCAGTGGGAAGAATGTCCCTTACATTGGGGGTCAGTGGGAAGAATGTCCCTTACATTGGGGGTCAGTGGGAAGAATGTCCCTTACATTGGGGGGTCAGTGGGAAGAATGTCCCTTACATTGGGGGTCAGTGGGAAGAATGTCCCTTACATTGGGGGTCAGTGGGAAGAATGTCCCTTACATTGGGGCTCAGTGGGAAGAATGTCCCTTACATTGGTGGTCAGTGGGAAGATTGTCCCTTACATTGGGGGTCAGTGGGAAGAATGTCCCTTACATTGGTGGTCAGTGGGAAGAATGTCCCTTACATTGGTGATCAGTGGGAAGAATGTCCCTTACATTGGTGGTCAGTGGGAAGAATGTCCCTTACATTGGGGGTCAGTGGGAAGAATGTCCCTTACATTTGTGGTCAGTGGGAAGAATGTCCCTTACATTGGGGGTCAGTGGGAAGAATGTCCCTTACATTGGGGGTCAGTGGGAAGAATGCTCCTTGAATTGGTTTTAGAAGGGGTTCCTCAAGACATTACTTCAAAGGTTCCTCTGGGGTAATAAGGTTGAGGCTGGCTGCTTTAGAAGAAACACTTTCCTCTTAAATGTTTACCCGAGAAAACCAAAGTAGTGTATTAAATCTCTGAGGAGGAAAGCAAGATTGTGTCAATCATCCCTCTAAATACAGAAATTGTTTATATTGTTCTTAGAAGCTCCCCTCCAATAGGAGGAAGAGAACGTCTATGTTCCTCACCACCTTCCCCAGAGACCAAAGCTATATTTACTTCAGTGTGCCAGAAAATTTTCATCTGACAGATATTACAGAATTATTACTCTGTTCATCTGGAATGTATTAAAAAGTTTTATGGCAAATTAAAAAAATGTTTCATTGAAAATAATTCACCTTGGAGAAATATGGATTGACAGAGAGATATACGCTAATATAAAGGAATGGTTCTCCTTTACTAGGAATGTACCGCAAGGAGTTGGCTCGTTGTCAGTGATGGTGGTCTGGTGGTCCGACTCCAAAATTCCTGCGAATATCTACAGTCTGATGTCGGTGTGAGAGCACTGGACCAATGAAAGCAAAAATTGATTCTGATGCATTTGCTGTAAGTTGTTTTTCCTTCAAAGAAGCAGATCCATGAGAATATAGTGTGGATGGTCCCTGTTGTGGACCTAGTCCTCAACCTCCAGGAAGCACCAGAAGGTTGTACTTGGATGTATACAAAGGAGAGCCTGGTCCAAAGATTCATGTCAGGACCTGGATCTGAACCTGTAACCTCTGCTGTGTCCAGCAGTGGTTCTTCTAGCTGAGCCACCTAAGATGCTTGAAAGCATCTGTATGATTCCTTGGATAATGTTACCTTGTACCTTATTTCTGGTGAACCTTGAAATTTTTGCTGCTCTCATGAACTTCCTGTTTAAACCATGCTTTTGCACTTCCTGTTTGTGTCAGGGCTCCCAGGTATGACCAGAGGTGTGTGACTGAAGCAGGGAAACGCAGACTTCATATATGTGATTAACAATGTAATTTATTAACACTAACAATACAAACATAAACGCAGTGCAATACTAAACATAATACAGTGCAAACAAACCCAACCAACCACCCACAGATAACAGTACATACAAGCAAGCATCGTCAGGCAGGCCGGGTCAATATCAATTGGGCAGGTAGGTACAGGGGGAGCAAGCGGAGAATGGTCGGGGTCACAGGCCAGGTTCAGCAGGTAGCAAGCAGCGTAGTACAGAGGGTCAGGCAGAGGGATGGTCAGGGTCACAAGCCAGGGATCAGAACAGGTAGCAAGCAGCGTAGTACAGAGGGTCAGGCAGAGGGATGGTCAGGGTCACAAGCCAGGGATCAGAACAGGTAGCAAAGGAACAGAAACAGGATGCAGGACAGATACAGGGCCCAGGACAAACACAACACCAAGGCCGAGTCTGTGGGTCTGGCCATCCCTTAAATACACCAGTATCATCAGTTCCAGGTGTTAGCTGGCTGAAAGGTTGAGTCTCTGATTGCTGGGAGCACCCGCTGGCCAGCCCTGGTACTGCAGATCAAAAGGCAGGTGAGTCCCACCATTGCTGGCCAGTCCATTCCTGACAGTATGCCAGATTATTGTGCTCTCTTCAGTCGATATCTATCTCCCTTGTGTACCTGCAGCTGCCCTTATCCCCACTACCACTTGTTACCGACCTTTGACCTGTTCCTCAACTACACTTCTGCTTGATCCCAACCTGCAACCACTTGTTTATGAAGGTTTAATATTTAATATCTGTCACAAGTATACCAATATAGGTATTAAATCTACAGATTATTATTATTATCATAATTTAGTGGAGCGCGACACATATTTAATTTAATCTATAGCAGAATACATGTTGGCCTAAATTTATGAAGAAATTGTATCTTTTTTTTTTTTTGAATATGTTATTTATTAACCGCATGCCACCCAACCACTGTACATGTACGGTGGCACTGGTAGGCAAAACGACGTTTTAAAACGGACCTCGCAAAACAGGTAGAGGGCGCGCGTGAGGCGCGCCCGCCCTGCCTGTCCCGCGGGTGTCCGCAGCGGGTGTCAGCCGCAGGGTCACGGCCGGTTTTTACCAGCCGTTTTCCCCGCGATGAGCTGTCATCACTGTCACAGAGCAGGGCTGCATTGTTTACACACAGCCTGCTCTGTGACAGTTCCCCTACAAGCTGAAGAGGGAGAGAAGAATTTTTCTCCCTTGATCAGCTCCCCCCTCCCCCCCCCCCCTCCAGTACACACCCCGCCCCCTAGTAAAACACTCCCCTTACACAGTAAACTCCTAAAAATGTTAACCCCTTCCTCCCCAGTGACATTAGTACAGTTTCAGTGTTTTTTTTTTACTGATCACTGTATTGGTGTCACTGGGGATGTCAGTGACCCCAAGTCAGTTCCCCCCCAGTGTCAAAATGTCCGCCGCAGTCCCGCCATAAGTCGCTGATCGCCACCATAATTCGCTGATCGCTGCCATTATTAGTATAAATAAAAATTAAAAATCCCAGTATCTTTCCCGCCATTTGTAAACGCTATAACTTTCACGTAAACCAATTAATTTACACGTATTGGGTTTTTTTTTTAGCAAAGACATGTCGCAGAATGCATTTTGGCAGAAATTTATGACTAAATTTGATTTTTGCATTTTTTTTTTTACTGGACATGTTTTATAGCAAAAAGTCCAAAATATTGTTTTTTTTCCCTAAAAATTGTCAGCCTTTTTTTTATAGCGCAAAAAATAAAAACCGCACAGGCGATCAAATACCACCGAAAGAAAGCTCTATTTGTGGGGAAAAAAAAGATGTGAATTTCATTTATGTACCGTATTGCATGACCGCGCAATTGTCCGTTAAACTAGCGCAGCGCTGTATAGCAGAAAAATGGCGTAAATTGCAGTATCTCTCCCATAGTTTGTAGACGCTATAACTTCACACAAAGCAATCAATATACACTTATTGGGATTTTTTTTTACCAAAAACATGGAGCAGAATACATTTTGGCCGAAATTTATAACCAACTTTGAGTTTACTATATATTTTTTATTGCTGAAAGTAAAAAATATTGTTTTTCGTCAAAATTTTTGGCCTTTTTTTGTTTATAGCGTGAAAAATAAAAAGCGCACAGGTGATCAAATTACACCGAAAGAAAGCTCTATTTGTGTGAAAAAAGGACGGAAATTTTGTTTGGGTGCAGCATTGCATGACCGCGCAATTACCAGTTGAATTAGTGCAGCGCCGAGTAGCAAAAGGAGGCGTGGTCATTAAGGGGGGGAAATCCTCTGGAGCTCAAGTGGTTAATTATTGGATATGTTTTATAGCAAAAAGAAGAAAATTGTCTTTTTTTGTAAAACAAAAAAATCTGTCTTTTTTAATATATAGCACTAAAAAAAAAACCCCAGTGGTGATCAAATATAACCAAAAGAAAGCTTTGCTTGTGTGAAAAAAAATTATATAAATTTAATTTGTGTACAGCGTTGCATGACCGCGCAATTGTCAAAGTTAAAGTAGCGCAGTGCTGAATAGGGGGTGAAAACCTTCCGGAGGGAAAGTGGTTAATACCGCTTTAAGGCTTAATAAATACAAACAGCATAAAAAATTGGTTACCTTAGTTTGCTACGAAACGCTTAACGTGGGCACCGCGAGACGCGCCGCGTCCGATAGGGAAGGCATGACCTTGTTTTATTCTTCTTTATTAACAAGAAACAAATGTTTGGGACATTATAACACGCATCCTTCCGCGTCCGTATATTTGTTGTCATCAACAGCCGACCTTTGTTGTTCATGTGGTTTCCATGGAAGTGTTTGTTTGCACTTTATTGTTACATTGTAAAATGTTTTTTTTTCTATTGTCCAACTGGAAACATTCAAAATCATTGGCAGAGAAAAGAGCGGATTACAATGGGATAAATTATGGAATTAAATGTATCATTTTATTTACAGTAAAACTATTTTCTGTTATTTTACCAACACTGATGAAAATATATATATATATTTATTTTTTTTTTTACTTTTTTTTACATCTTTTTGTCTAAAGGTTCTGTAGGAAAATATTTTTGCTGGACAATATTGCCAAAAGAAAGAATAACTTTCCCTCCAAAGACAATGTATTGTATGTACTGATATCACATGATCATCTCAACGGGTAACTCCAATATATATATATGTACAGTACATGGCCCCAAGTATTGGGCCGCCGCCCTTTCTACACACATGACCTTTAATGGCCTCCCAGTCTTAGCCCGTAGGGTTCAATATTGAGTTGGCCCCGCCCTTTCCACGCACATGACCTTTAATGGCCCCCCAGTCTTAGCCCGTAGGGTTCAATATTGAGTTGCCCCGCCCTTTCCACGCACATGACCTTTAATGGCCTCCCAGTCTTAGTCCGTAGGGTTGAGTTGGCCCCGCCCTTTCCACGCACATGACCTTTAATGGCCTCCCAGTCTTAGCCCGTAGGGTTCAATATTGAGTTGGCCCCGCCCTTTCCACGCACATGACCTTTAATGGCCTCCAAGTCTTAGTCCGTAGGGTTCAATATTGAGTTGGCCCCGCCCTTTCCACGCACATGACCTTTAATGGCCTCCCAGTCTTAGTCCGTAGGGTTGAGTTGGCCCCGCCCTTTCCACGCAGATGACCTTTAATGCCCCCCCAGTTTTAGTCCGTAGGGTTCAATATTGAGTTGGCCCCGCCCTTTACACGCACATGACCTTTAATGGCCCCCCAGCCTTAGTCCGTAGGGTTCAATATTGAGTTGGCCCCGCCCTTTGCAGCTATAACAGCTTCAACTCTTCTGGGAAGGCCGTCCACAAGGTTTAGGAGGGTGTCTATGGGAAGGTTGGACCATTCTTCCAGAAGCACATTTGTCAGGTCAGGCACTGATGTCGGGGGAGGAGGCACTGATGTCGGGGGAGGAGGCCTGGCTCACAGTCTCCGCTCTAATTCATCCCAAAGGTGTTCTATGGGGTTGAGGTCAGGACTCTGTGCAGGACAGTCAAGTTCCTCCACCCCAAACTGGCTCCTCCATGTCTTTATGGACCTTGCTTTGTGCACTGGTGTGCAGTCATGTTGGAACAGGAAGGGGCCATCCCCAAACTCCTCCCACAAAGTTGGGAGCATGAAATTGTCCAAAATGTTGCATTAAGAGTTCCCTTCACTGGAACTAGGGGGCCAAGTCCCACCGCTGAATAACAACCCCACTCCATAATCCCCCCTCCACCAAACATTGCTCTTGGCACAGTGCAGTCAGGCAAGTACCGTTCTCCTGGCCACCGCCAAACCCAGACACGTCATCGGATTGCCAGACAGAGAAGCGTGATTGGTCACTCCAGAGAACACGCCTCCACTGCTCTAGAGTCCAGTGGCGGCGTGCTTTACATCACGGCATCCGGCGCTTTGCATTGCACTTGGTGATGGAAGGCTTGGATGCAGCTGCTCGGCCATGGAAACCCATTCCATGAAGCTCTCTACGCACTGTTGTTGGGCTCATCTGAAGGCCACACCAAGTTTGGAGGTCTTTAGCTATTGACTCTGCAGACAGTTGGCGACTTCTGCGCACTGTGCGCTTCAGCATGCGCTGACCCCGCCCTGTCATGTGACGTGGCCTACCACTTGGTGGCTGAGTGGCTGTTGTTCCCAGTTGCTTCCACTTTGTTATCATCCCCGCTGACAGGAGAGAGATGGGTGTTGTTCACATTCACAGATCTCTCTCCTGTCAGTTGCTCAGCCAATCGCCAGTTCCCACCTGGGACCCTGTGATTGACATGTACAGGAGCCAATGACAGCGCGGGTAGGCGGGTGCGCGCGAGTGCCCTCTACTTGGAAAAGTAGAATCCTGTATCTATGCGTGATTCTGCACAGAGCGGCCGCCTGCAGTAAAGCTATATGGGCCGGTCCACAATTGGTTGAACCCAAAACCAGAAATGTCATATTGCAGCTTACCTATCACCAGATGTGGCGGGTGCATTAGTTTTCTTTTTAGACTTTTTTCTCGTTCTGTTTTCTCCTGGTGATCTGGCCAGTCTCCTTTACATCAGGGTCCACAGAGTTCTCCTTTACATCAGAGTCCACAGAGTTCTCCTTTACATCAGGGTCCACAGAGTTCTCCTTTACATCAGGATCCACAGAGTTATGAGCCGCCTGCAATGGAGGATGTCAGTGACAGGCAGCTCTAGCCTCCAGTGGCCACACAAAGTTTTCGGGGGGGGTCACTGATGTAAGGGGGAATGAATACACTAAAGTAAAGGGGGACACTGATATAAACGTTCCGTCTTATATAAGTAACTCATCACTCCCCTCTGTATCCCCCATTCCATCACTCCCCTCTGTATCCCCCATTCCATCACTCCCCCTGTGCCCCCCATTCCATCACTCATCTCTGTACCCCCCATTCCATCACTCCCCCTGTACCCCCCATTCCATCACTCCCCCTGTACCCCCATTCCATCACTCCCCCTGAACCCCCCATTCCATCACTCCCCCTGTACCCCCCATTCCATCACTCCCCTCTGTATCCCCCATTCCATCACTCATCTCTGTACCCCCCATTCATTCCATCACTCCCACCTGTACCCCCCATTCCATCAGTCATCTCTGTACCCCCTTTCCATCACTCCCCCTGTACCCCACATTCCATCACTCATCTCTGTACCCCCCATTCCATCACTCCCCCCTGTACCCCCCACTCCATCACTCCCCTCTGTACCTCCCATTCCATCACTCTCCTCTGTACCCCCTATTCCATCACTCTCCTCTGTACCCCCTATTCCATCACTCTCCCCTATAACCCCTATTCCATCACTCCCCCTGTACCCCCCATTCCTTCACTCTCCTCTGTAACCCCATTCCTTCACTCTGCTCTGTACCCCCATTCCTTCACTCTCCTCTGTACCCCCATTCCTTCACTCTCCTCTGTACCCCCCATTTCATCACTCATCTCTGTACCCCCCATTCCATCACTCATCACTGTACCCCCCATTCCATCACACATCTCTGTACCTAACCCTCCCTTATTCCAACACTCACCAGTCTGGAGTCTTCTTCCCCTCGGAGGGGGGATCTCTCCCCCTCCCCTTCCATGGACTTTTACTGCCCTCCTTTCAATTTGTCTGCCCCCCTCCTCCCCCCCCCCCCATTCAAACCCAACAATGAATATAGAAGAAGGCAAAATTATTAATATACCTCCCAACACCCAACCTGTCCCCATACAGCACAGCAGATATATTCCATCATCCCCATCCTCTGTATTCTACCATTATCTCCATCCTCTGTATTCTACCATCATCTCCATCCTCTGTATTCTACCATCATCCCCATCCTGTATTCTACGGTCACCTCCATTCTCTGTATTTTACCATCATCTCCATCCTGTATTCTACGGTCATCTCCATTCTCTGTATTCTACCATCATCTCCATCCTGTATTCTATTGTCATCTCCATTCTCTGTATTCTACTATCATCGCCATCATCTCCATCCTCTATATTCTACTATCATCGCCATCATCTCCATCCTCTGTATTCTACCATCATTTCCATCCTCTGTATTCTACCATCATCTCCATCCTCTGTATTCTACCATCATCTCTAGTATCTGTATTCTATCATCATCTCCATTCTCTGTATTCTACCATCATCTCCATTCTCTGTATTCTACTGTCATCTCCATTAGCTCCTTCCTCTGTATTCTACCATCATCTCCATTCTCCATATTCTACTGTCATTTTCATCCTCTGTATTTTACCGTCATCTCCATTCTCTGTATTCTAACATCATCTCCATCCTCTGTATTTTACCATTGTGTCAATCATCTGTATTCTACCATCATCTCCATCCTCTGTATTCCAATGTTATCTCCATCCTCTGTGTTCCACCGTCATCTCCATCCTATGGATTCTACCATCTTCTACCATCATCTCGAGCCTCTTTATTTTCCCTCTTTCCCCTCATCAGAGTTTCCTGGCAGTAGTATCCCCCTCACTGTAGCTCCTCCCCAGACGTGTCCCCCTCACTATCGCTCCTCCCCATCAGTGCCCTCCTCACTGTAGCTCCTCCCCACCATTGTCCCCCTCACTGTAGCTCCTCCCCATCAGTGTCTGCCTCACTGTAGCTTCTCCCCATCAGTGTCTGCCTCACTGTAGCTCCTCCCCATCAGTGTCTGCCTCACTGTAGCTCCTCCCCATCAGTGTCTGCCTCACTGTAGCTCCTCCCCATCAGTGTCCCCCTCACTGTAGCTCCTCCCCATCGGTGTCCCCCTAATTAGAGGTACCTCCATCAGTGTCCCTCAACACTGACAGCTGGAAACAGACACAGTGCCCCCCACCTTGGATCCCTTTAATCCAGCCATACTGAGGGCTAGACTGGAAGCTCTCAGTGGGTGGGATTTAGCGGGTGGGACTAGGTGGGCGGGGTTTAATGGACAGGACATGGCAGGCGGGGCTTAGTGGGAGGGACTTGATGGGCTCAGTATCACAGTGTTGTTTTTTTTCTAAAGTGCAACATGGTTAGTACAGTTCTACACTGAATGCTGGAGGCGGACCAACCACGTGGCTGGTTGATAGACAGCAGGCAGCCTTAGCAACCAACCACTAACTCTAGTTACTGTCTACAGAGCTGGCAGATCGGAGCTGCACTCTGGTATTTTGTGTGTGAGGGAATGCAATATGGTAATATGACAGAGGAGCCGTACGGGCCCCCTGGAGCTAGGGAAGCAATTGCGACCCTTGCGACCCCTGATGCTACGCCCATGGGTTGAATGATTCTGACCACCAGACTGAGGACATCTAGCAGCAGAGAAAGTCCTTGAGGGAAATCTCTGGAGTGAAGGTGAATATTGCAGCAACGTCTGGTTTGGTTTATTTATCTTTTAATGGTTTATTGATATTTCTCGCCTTTTTTCGGTTCTCCTGCAAATCTGACGCCTGGAATACGACGGATAGTCGAGGTTTTGTATCACGCAAAGCTAGGAGCCTGTAACGTCAGCAGGTCTATTCTTGGAAGGACGTACGTGACACCATCATACTCTGCAGCACATGCCGGATCGTTCTGGAAATAAACTCGGGATTGCCTGATACAAAAGACAAATCGGGTGTCAAATATCTCAGACAATACCCTCCCCACCCCCACCTACCTACCTACCTATTATTCCAGACCAGTCTAGTCCAGGAGAGCCAAGAAAACAAAACTCTGCAAATAGAAAATCGACCACACGTGCCAAACCCCCCAGAAATGAAGTGGTGATGGCGTGTGTAAGGGCGGGGCTCCATCGCCCACATGGAGGTACCTTGACTTTGTGTACGCACTCACCAATGCCCGGGACCAGGCGGGGCCACGCTCAGGTGAAAGCCAACATTAAGGCGGAACCCCGGATTAGAGGTGAGCCATTGAACAGAATTCCTCTGGAAGTGATCAATCCCATGCCGCGCCACACCTTGCTGGCCGAATGCTGCATTTAGGAGGGACATTGCTGAACCTGTACCGCGCTCCTCCAGATCAGGATTCCTCCGCTACTCCCAGATACAGAACGGGGTCCAACCAGGGGCGGACTGACCATTTAGCTACTTGGCACTGCCCGAGGGCCCAGGGTCAGTAGGGGGCCCCATGAGATGCCCCTGATACCTTTCATAGGCTTTTTTCGGTGTGGTTTGAGTGTGGGCAAGGACACAGGGACCCCATGATTTCCTATTGCCCAGGGGCCCCATGAGTTGTCAGTCCACCCCTAGGTCCAACCGTGCAGTAGCCAGGACCTGATGCATGCACACAGTCGGAGCCGGTGCCAGACTGTTTTGCGCCCTAGGCAAGACACCCCCCCCCCCAAAAAAAAATTAAAAATTAAACTTCACCCCTCCTAGCACAAATCCTCTCCCCAAAATCCCCCCCTCCTGACATGAATACCCTAAATCCCACCTCCTAGTGCACTCTCTCTAAATCGCTCCTCCTAGCACAACCCCCTCCAAATTACCCTCCCCAGCAAAAATACTCCCTCCCCACCCAAATCCTACCACCTAGCACAGACCCCCCCCCCCCTCCTAGAACAACCCCTCCAAATTACCCTCCTCAGCAAAAATACTTCCTCCCCACCCAAATCCCACCGCCTAGCACAGACCCCCCCCCCCCCCCCCCATAACAACCCTCTCCAAATTACCCTCCCCAGCAAAAATACTTCCTCCCCACCCAAAACCCACCACCTAGCACAGACACCCCCCCCTCCTAGAACAACCCTCTCCAAATTACCCTCCCCAGCAAAAATGCTTCCTCCCCACCCAAATCCCACCGCCTAGCACAGATCCCCCCTCCTAGAACAACCCTCTCCAAATTACCCTCCCCAGCAAAAATACTTCCTCCCCACCCAATCCCACCACCCAGTACAGACCCCCCCCCATAACAACCCCCTCCAAATTACCCTTCCCAGCAAAAATACTTTCTAGCACAGATCCCCCCCCCCCACCTGGAACAACCCACTCCAAATTACCCTTCCCAGCAAAAATACTTCCTCCCCACCCAAATCCCACCACCCAGTACAGACCCCCCATAACAACCCCCTCCAAATTACCCTCCCCAGCAAAAATACTTTCTAGCACAGATATCCCCCCCCCCCCACCTGGAACACCCTTTCCAAATTACCCTTCCCAGCAAAAATACTTCCTCCCCATCCAAATCCCACCACCTAGCACAGACACCCCCCCCCTCCTAGAACAACCCCCTCCAAATTACCCTCCCCAGCAAAAATGCTTCCTCCCCACTCAAATCCCACCGCCTAGCACAGATTCCCCCCTCCTAGAACAACCCTCTCCAAATTACCCTTCCCAGCAAAAATATTTCCTCCCTACCCAAATCCCACCACCTAGCACAGACACCCCCCCCCTCCTAGAACAACCCTCTCCAAATTACCCTCCCCAGCAAAATGCTTCCTCCCCACCCAAATCACACCACCTAGCACAGATCACTCCCCCCTCCTAGAACAACCAGCTCCAAATTACCCTCCCCAGCAAAAATACTTCCTCCCCACCCAATCCCACCACCCAGTACAGACCCCCCCCCCCATAACAACCCCCTCCAAATTACCCTTCCAGCAAAATACTTTCTAGCACAGATCCCCCCCCCCCCCCACCTGGAACAACCCTCTCCAAATACCCTTCCCAGCAAAAATACTTCCTCCCCACCCAAATCCCACCACCTAGCACAGACACCCCCCCCCCCTCCTAGAACAACCCTCTCCAAATTATCCTCCCCAGCAAAAATGCTTCCTCCCCACCCAAATCCCACCGCCTAGCACAGATCCCCCCTCCTAGAACAACCAGCTCCAAATTACCCTCCCCAGCAAAAATACTTCCTCCCCACCCAATCCCACCACCCAGTACAGACCCCCCCCCCTCTTATAACAACCCCTTCCAAATTACCCTCCCAGCAAAAATACTTCCTCCTCACCCAAATCCCACCACCTAGCACAGATTTCCCCCCACCTCCCTAGAACAACCCCCTCCAAAATACCCTCCCATTGTGAGGATGTTTGGGGAGCTAACAATGGGCGCATTGCTATAGGGGTTTTTGGTATGGTCATAGCAGTGGGCAGAGGTATCAAGGTTTTTGAAGGCGGGGATGGTAAAACACAGTTTGGGAAGAAAAGGGTTGGGCCCGTCTTAGGTATGGGTGTACCTTCCCTACTAAGTGCAGCGGAAATGGGTTCTTGGATTGGCGGGCTGTATCAGATAGTGACTGTGAAGAACCGTCCCTTTGTGATAACATTTTCCCTTTCTGTTCCGGTTTTATCCCCTTGGTAAGTGGTCTTCCCGTTCTCCCCTTGGTAAGTGGTCTTCCCGTTCTCCCCTTGTTAAGTGGTCTTCCCCTTCTCCCCTTGCTAAGTGGTCTTCCCGTTCTCCCCTTGTTAAGTGGTCTTCCCCTTCTCCCCTTGGTAAGTGGTCTTCCCGTTCTCCCCTTGGTAAGTGGTCTTCCCCTTCTCCCCTTGTTAAGTGGTCTTCCCGTTCTTCCCTTGGTAAGTGGTCTTCCCGTTCTCCCTTGTAAGTGGTCTTCCCCTTCTCCCCTTGGTAAGTGGTCTTCCCGTTCTCCCCTTGTTAAGTGGTCTTCCCCTTCTCCCCTTGGTAAGTGGTCTTCCCGTTCTCCCCTTGTTAAGTGGTTTTCCCGTTCTCCCCTTGGTAAGTGGTCTTCCCGTTCTCCCTTGGTAAGTGGTCTTCCCGTTCTCCCCTTGTTAAGTGGTCTTCCCCTTCTCCCCTTGGTAAGTGGTCTTCCCGTTCTCCCCTTGTTAAGTGGTCTTCCCCTTCTCCCCTTGGTAAGTGGTCTTCCCGTTCTCCCCTTGGTAAGTGGTTTTCCCGTTCTCCCCTTGGTAAGTGGTCTTCCCGTTCCCCCCTTGGTAAGTGGTCTTCCCGTTCTCCCCTTGGTAAGTGGTTTTCCCGTTCTCCCCTTGGTAAGTGGTCTTCCCGTTCCCCCTTGGTAAGTGGTCTTCCCGTTCTCCCCTTGGTAAGTGGTCTTTCCGTTCCCCCCTTGGTAAGTGGTTTTCCCGTTCTCCCCTTGGTAAGTGGTCTTCCCGTTCTCCCCTTGGTAAGTGGTCTTTCCGTTCCCCCTTGGTAAGTGGTTTTCCCGTTCTCCTCTTGGTAAGTGGTCTTCCCGTTCCCCCCTTGGTAAGTGGTCTTCCCGTTCTCCCCCTTGGTAAGTGGTCTTCCCGTTCCCCCCTTGGTAAGTGGTCTTCCCCTTCTCCCCTTGGTAAGTGGTCTTCCCGTTCTCCTCTTGGTAAGTGGTTTTCCGTTCTCCCCTTGGTAAGTGGTCTTCCCGTTCTCCCCCTTGGTAAGTGGTCTTCCCGTTCTCCCCTTGGTAAGTGGTCTTCCCGTTCCCCCCTTGGTAAGTGGTTTTCCCGTTCTCCCCTTGGTAAGTGGTCTTCCCGTTCTCCCCTTGGTAAGTGGTCTTCCCGTTCTCCCCTTGGTAAGTGGTCTTCCTGTTCTCCCCTTGGTAAGTGGTCTTCCCGTTCCCCCCTTGGTAAGTGGTTTTCCCGTTCTCCCCTTGGTAAGTGGTCTTCCCGTTCTCCCCTTGGTAAGTGGTCTTCCCATTCCCCCCTTGGTAAGTGGTCTTCCCGTTCTCCCCTTGGTAAGTGGTCTTCCCGTTCCCCCCTTGGTAAGTGGTCTTCCCGTTCCCCCCTTGGTAAGTGGTTTTCCCGTTCTCCCCTTGGTAAGTGGTCTTCCCGTTCCCCCCTTGGTAAGTGGTCTTCCCGTTCTCCCCTTGGTAAGTGGTCTTCCTGTTCCCCCCTTGGTAAGTGGTCTTCCCGTTCCCCCCTTGGTAAGTGGTTTTCCCGTTCTCCCCTTGGTAAGTGGTCTTCCCCGTTCTCCCTTGGTAAGTGGTCTTCCCGTTCTCCCCTTGGTAAGTGGTCTTCCCGTTCTCCCCTTGGTAAGTGGTCTTCCCGTTCCCCCCTTGGTAAGTGGTCTTCCCGTTCTCCCCTTGGTAAGTGGTCTTCCCGTTCTCCCCTTGGTAAGTGGTCTTCCCGTTCCCCCCTTGGTAAGTGGTCTTCCCGTTCTCCCCTTGGTAAGTGGTCTTCCCGTTCTCCCCTTGGTAAGTGGTCTTCCCGTTCCCCCCTTGGTAAGTGGTTTTCCCGTTCTCCCCTTGGTAAGTGGTCTTCCCGTTCTCCCCTTGGTAAGTGGTCTTCCCGTTCTCCCCTTGGTAAGTGGTCTTCCCGTTCTCCCCTTGGTAAGTGGTCTTCCCGTTCTCCCCTTGGTAAGTGGTCTTCCCGTTCCCCCCTTGGTAAGTGGTCTTCCCGTTCCCCCCTTGGTAAGTGGTCTTCCCCTTCTCCCCTTGGTAAGTGGTCTTTCCGTTCCCCCCTTGGTAAGTGGTTTTCCCGTTCCCCCTTGGTAAGTGGTTTTCCCGTTCTCCCCTTGGTAAGTGGTCTTCCCGTTCCCCCCTTGGTAAGTGGTCTTCCCGTTCTCCCCTTGGTAAGTGGTCTTCCCGTTCTCCCCTTGGTAAGTGGTCTTCCCGTTCTCCCCTTGGTAAGTGGTCTTCCCGTTCTCCCCTTGGTAAGTGGTCTTCCCGTTCTCCCCTTGGTAAGTGGTCTTCCCGTTCTCCCCTTGGTAAGTGGTCTTCCCGTTCCCCCCTTGGTAAGTGGTTTTCCCGTTCTCCCCTTGGTAAGTGGTCTTCCCGTTCTCCCCTTGGTAAGTGGTCTTCCCGTTCTCCCCTTGGTAAGTGGTCTTCCTGTTCTCCCCTTGGTAAGTGGTCTTCCCGTTCCCCCCTTGGTAAGTGGTTTTCCCGTTCTCCCCTTGGTAAGTGGTCTTCCCGTTCTCCCCTTGGTAAGTGGTCTTCCCGTTCTCCCCTTGGTAAGTGGTCTTTCCGTTCCCCCCTTGGTAAGTGGTTTTCCCGTTCTCCCCTTGGTAAGTGGTCTTCCCGTTCTCCCCTTGGTAAGTGGTCTTTCCGTTCCCCCCTTGGTAAGTGGTTTTCCCGTTCTCCCCTTGGTAAGTGGTCTTCCCGTTCCCCCCTTGGTAATTGGTCTTCCCGTTCTCCCCTTGGTAAGTGGTCTTCCCGTTCCCCCCTTGGTAAGTGGTCTTCCCCTTCTCCCCTTGGTAAGTGGTCTTCCCGTTCTCCTCTTGGTAAGTGGTTTTCCCGTTCTCCCCTTGGTAAGTGGTCTTCCCGTTCTCCCCTTGGTAAGTGGTCTTCCCGTTCTCCCCTTGGTAAGTGGTCTTCCCGTTCCCCCCTTGGTAAGTGGTTTTCCCGTTCTCCCCTTGGTAAGTGGTCTTCCCGTTCTCCCCTTGGTAAGTGGTCTTCCCGTTCTCCCCTTGGTAAGTGGTCTTCCCGTTCTCCCCTTGGTAAGTGGTCTTCCCGTTCCCCCCTTGGTAAGTGGTTTTCCCGTTCTCCCCTTGGTAAGTGGTCTTCCCGTTCTCCCCTTGGTAAGTGGTCTTCCCGTTCCCCCCTTGGTAAGTGGTCTTCCCGTTCTCCCCTTGGTAAGTGGTCTTCCCGTTCTCCCCTTGGTAAGTGGTCTTCCCGTTCCCCCCTTGGTAAGTGGTCTTCCCGTTCTCCCCTTGGTAAGTGGTCTTCCCGTTCCCCCCTTGGTAAGTGGTCTTCCCCTTCTCCCCTTGGTAAGTGGTCTTCCCGTTCTCCTCTTGGTAAGTGGTTTTCCCGTAAGTGGTCTTCCCGTTCTCCCCTTGGTAAGTGGTCTTCCCGTTCTCCCCTTGGTAAGTGGTCTTCCCGTTCTCCCCTTGGTAAGTGGTCTTCCCGTTCCCCCCTTGGTAAGTGGTTTTCCCGTTCTCCCCTTGGTAAGTGGTCTTCCCGTTCTCCCCTTGGTAAGTGGTCTTCCCGTTCCCCCCTTGGTAAGTGGTCTTCCCGTTCTCCCCTTGGTAAGTGGTCTTCCCGTTCCCCCCTTGGTAAGTGGTTTTCCCGTTCTCCCCTTGGTAAGTGGTTTTCCCGTTCTCCCCTTGGTAAGTGGTCTTCCCGTTCCCCCCTTGGTAAGTGGTCTTCCCATTCTCCCCTTGGTAAGTGGTCTTCCCGTTCTCCCCTTGGTAAGTGGTCTTCCCGTTCCCCCCTTGGTAAGTGGTTTTCCCGTTCTCCCCTTGGTAAGTGGTCTTCCCGTTCTCCCCTTGGTAAGTGGTCTTCCCGTTCCCCCCTTGGTAAGTGGTTTTCCCGTTCTCCCCTTGGTAAGTGGTTTTCCCGTTCTCCCCTTGGTAAGTGGTCTTCCCGTTCCCCCCTTGGTAAGTGGTCTTCCCGTTCTCCCCTTGGTAAGTGGTCTTCCCGTTCTCCCCTTGGTAAGTGGTCTTCCCGTTCCCCCCTTGGTAAGTGGTCTTCCCGTTCTCCCCTTGGTAAGTGGTCTTCCCGTTCTCCCCTTGGTAAGTGGTCTTCCCGTTCCCCCCTTGGTAAGTGGTTTTCCCGTTCTCCCCTTGGTAAGTGGTCTTCCCGTTCCCCCCTTGGTAAGTGGTCTTCCCGTTCCCCCCTTGGTAAGTGGTTTTCCCGTTCCCCCCTTGGTAAAGCTGTATATGTTTAGCAGCTGTTATGTAGACAGGCATTCTACACATTTGTTTAGAGGAATGGGGACTTGTAGTCTTTCACTTCTCTAGATTTCATATTGTGCTGATTGCTGTTGTGTTGTAGAGTTTTGTTGTGGGTGGAGAAAACCAGGTGCCGGACTGTCTGGTGGGGATTTAGGGGGGCAGGGATTACTGCCAGGATGTGCTGTATATACTGAGCTGTGTTCAATAAAGGATTCATTCACCCTACACGAAGTTCCGACTCGTGGTTTGGGATAGCAAGGAAGGATTGTCTTTGAGCTCTAATACCCGCCTTGGCAGAGCGCTGGAAGACTTGCCGGAAAAGGGGACCATTGGCTGAGACGTATCGCTCCGCACGAGGAAGCCCAAGCGGAACAGTCCTGCCAGAGTGCCTTAGTAGAGAGTTGCCCTGAGCCGGTGTATGTGCGGCGGGGGGGGGCCTTAATTTGGAAGATGGCGGCAGATACAGCCGGTGATTTTTTTTTCATTGCCTTCAAAAACCTAAAGCCTATTGCGGTGTTTTGTTATGGTTTTTATCTATGATGAAAAATGATGTATTATTGTTATGGATGTTATTCAAATAAACTGGCTGCTATGGCCATTCAAAATTCCAAAGTCAAGTGTTCCGTGTTTTTATTTAAATGGTAATGGTTGGTGGGGGATGGCCTTAGAAGTGGGTGGTGTCATAGCAGCTGAGATATAGGCAATACCCCAGTCAAGGTAACCCCCGACTGATTAACCACTTTCCATCCGGCCGTTGTATATAAACAGCCGGACGGTGGCAGTGCAGGGGCGGGTGGACGTTTATAAACGGCACCCTGCTTGTGCGCACTCCCTGGGAGCGCCCAGCACCGCAATCCAGTGCCCGCTGTGTCCTCCGGACACAGTGGAACACCGATCGTCGGACGGTACCTCTGTGCGAGGTCCCGATCATGTGATCACTGATTGGCCAATCAGTGACACATCAAGAGTAGCAAGCAAGATGTCACTTCTGACATCATTTGCTTACTACGCATGAAATCTGTGAATGATCACAGAGGTCACATGGTACAGGGCTATTCACAGCAGCCTTGTACCATGTAACAAGCTGTGACCAATCACAGCTCACACAGTATTTCTCAATGGCTGCAAGAATGCAGCCAGAGAGAAGGAGAAATGATTGCTTTTACAGCCTTTATGGATGTAAAAGCAATCAGTGTAAAAATAAAAAAAAATATATTCATCACCCCCCACAAGTAGTACATTGTCACTATGGCGACGCTGTACTGCTAGGGTGACAGTATGTAAAAAAAAAAAACATAAATAATAATATAAAAAAATAAAATAAAAATGTAAAAAAAAATGTTTAAAAATTATAATTTTTGGTTATAAACTAATTTGGGTTATTTTTTTTTTTACTAAAAAGATAATAGAATAAATTTTGGCCGAGATTTATGATGAAATATTATTTATTTGCAAAATATTATAAGAAAAACACTTTTTTTCACAATTTTTGGACATTTTCATTTACATAGCAAAAAAAATAAAAATCCCAGCGGTGAATAAATACCACCAAAATAAAGCTTTATCTGACTCATAAAAATGCTAAAAAATTCATACGGTACAGTATTGCATGACCGCGCAATTGTCATTCAAAGTGTGATAGCGCTGAAAGCTGAAAATTGGCCTGGGGGGAAGGGGGTGAAAGTGTCCGGACTGGAAGGGGGTGAAAGCGTCCGGACTGGAAGGGGGTGAAAGCGTCCGGACTGGAAGGGGGTGAAAGCGTCCGGACTGGAAGGGGGGTGAAAGCGTCCGGACTGGAAGGGGGGGGGAAGCGTCCGGACTGGAAGGGGGTGAAAGCGTCCGGACTGGAAGGGGGTGAAAGCGTCCGGACTGGAAGGGGGTGAAAGCGTCCGGACTGGAAAGGGGTGAAAGCGTCCAGACTGGAAGGGGGGGAAGCGTCCGGACTGGAAGGGGGTGAAAGCGTCCGGACTGGAAGGGGATGAAAGCATCCGGACTGGAAGGGGAGTGAAAGCGTCCAGACTGGAAGGGGGTGAAAGCGTCTGGACTGGAAGGGGGGTGAAAGTGTCCGGACTGGAAGGGGGGAGAAAGTGTCTGGACTGGAAGGGGGGGAAAGTGTCCGGACTGGAAGGAGGGGAAAGAGCCCGGACTGGAAGGGGGGGGGGAAGTGTCTGGGCTGGAAGGGGGTGAAAGCGTCCGGACTGGAAGGGGGGGAAAGTGTCTGGACTGGAAGGGGGTGAAAGCGTCCGGACTGGAAGGGAGGGAAAGCGTCCGGACTGGAAGGGGGGGAAAGTGTCCGGACTGGAAGGGGGTGAAAGCGTCTGGACTGGAAGGGGATGAAAGCATCCGGACTGGAAGGGGAGTGAAAGCGTCCGGACTGGAAGGGGGTGAAAGCGTCCGGACTGGAAGGGGGTGAAAGCATCCGTACTGGAAGGGGGGTGAAAGTGTCCGGACTGGAAGGGGGGAGAAAGTGTCTGGACTGGAAGGGGGGGAAAGTGTCCGGACTGGAAGGGGGGGAAAGAGCCCGGACTGGAAGGGGGGGGAAAGTGTCTGGGCTGGAAGGGGGTGAAAGCGTCCGGACTGGAAGGGGGGGAAAGTGTCTGGACTGGAAGGGGGGAAAGGGTCCGGACTGGAGGGGGTTGAAAGCGTCCAGACTGGAAGGGGGTGAAAGCGTCCGGACTGGAAGGGGGTGAAAGCGTCCGGACTGGAAGGGGGTGAAAGCATCCGGACTGGAAGGGGGTGAAATTGTCCGGACTGGAAGGGGGTGAAAGCGTCCGGACTGGAAGTGGTTATTGAGTTGGAGTGGATGAACTGTTGTGTGTCTGGCTGCCTTGCACTGTTTTGAGAAAGAACCTGTGGAAACTAGTGCGGACCCTTTGGGGGTAGGGCTATATTGGCACGAATGACACATTAAATGGATCCCTGAAGACCAATTCAGAGTCAACAAGTTTCTTGTCACATCTGAGCTTGGAAAGAGCTGAAACGTTCTGCCAATTAACTGAGCACTTCATCTTCCCTGAGAAAATTACCGTATAAATGAACAGTAATGTTCTAATTATCACTTCTGCAAACCTTCCCAGGCTGAGCTCCATCTTCACAATGAATTCCTGCTGAAATTCCTTCATTAATACAAAGCGCGGTCTGATATGTAATTAGCCAGCTACCGTGCCATTGGACACCTATCAACAGGCTTTCTGTACATTTTCTGATTTCCTTTACCATGGTCCTTGACAGTCATTTTGTGAAGTCTAGAACAGAGATAAATGCCTATATGAAGTGCGAATTGTCAGCCAGGGAGTAACAATTCATCTCCCACCCGATATTTTTATCTTCCCAACTATAAAGATGTTTTCCATGATGAAGATTGTGTAGATTTTTTCTTGTTTTATGGTTTGAACATCTGTTACTATGGCTGCATTAACACTTCAGCTGAGCGTCTTTGGCTGGTTTACAGATTTTTTTTTTTAGCATATATATAAGCATTTTTTGAGCGTTTTTGTGGGCGTCCGAAGCAAAAGCTTTTTTTAAAATTATTTTTAGCCAATAGAAAGATAATTATCAGGGAGAAAAATGCACGATATTTGCAGTTTTGCATGTTTCTTGTGTGTGTGCCATTGAAGTCCATAGAGCCTGTAGCTCAAAAGAAGCTCATGTACTTGTAGCCTTGGGTCTCAGCCGCCCAGCATGTACTGTGACCGCTACGCAGTGGTTGCATGGACTGGGCTGCCACTGAAAATGTCCCACAGAGCTTCTCTCCCTCTGCCTGGGTGCCAGGGAATGAAGGAACAACTGCTTGAGAGAGGAGGAGAGAGAAAGAGAGAGAGGGGAGGCCCGTCCACCACTTAGAAAAGCAGAGGGCACTGGGAATGGCTGTGCAGCCTGGGAAAGGAAATAGACTGCTGATAACTGCCTGGAACCAATGGGGGGTGGGGTCCCTAGGAGACAGTTATCTAGCAAGCCAAGGACTGGATGGGAAGTCCCAAGAGGAAAGAGAGCTGCAAGAGAAGGAAAAAGAACAGAGAAGCCCATGCTTGGGGAAGTCTTGTGGGGATGTGAGATCATCAGAGTTGACTGCTGTAGTTGAGAGCTGCATGCTCTAATGCAGTGTTTCTCAACCTTTTTTCAGTCAAGGCACCCTCTAAAATTATGGACAATTTCAAGGCACCCTCTAAAATTATGGACAATTTCAAGGCACCCTCTAAAATTATGGACAATTTCAAGGCACCCTCTAAAATTATGGACAGTCCCAAGGCACCCTTTAAAATGATGGACAATCCCAAGGCACCCTTTAAAATGATGGACAATCCCAAGGCACCCTTTGAAATTATGGACAATTTCAAGGCACCCTTTAAAATTATGGAACATTTCAAGGCACCCACTAAAATGATGGACAATCCCAAGGCACCCTTTAAAATTATGGACAATTTCAAGGCACCCTCTAAAATTATGGACAATTTCAAGGCACCTTCTAAAATTATGGACAATTTCAAGGCACCTTCTAAAATTATGGACAGTCCCAAGGCACCCATTAAAATTATGGACAGTCCCAAGGCACCCTTTATAATTATGAACAGTCCCGAGGCACCCTCTAAAATTATGGAACATTTCAAGGCACCCACTAAAATGATGGACAATCCCAACACACTCTTTAAAATTATAGACAATTTCAAGGCACCCTCTAAAATTATAGACAAGTTAAAGGCACCCTCTAAAATTATGGACAATTTCAAGGCACCCTCTAAAATTATGGACAGTCCCAAGGCACCCTTTAAAATTATGGACAATTTCAAGGCACCCACTAAAATGATGGACAATCACAAGGCACCCTTTATAATTATGGACAATTTCAAGGCACCCACTAAAATTATGGATAGTCCCAAGGCACCCCATTCTAAAATGTATAAAAACTATTCTAATAGCTTTATATAATGCAGCAACATCCACACATCTAGGAGACCCAACATTAGAAGTGATTTATTCTTCCAAATCAAATACATTTTACACATTGGTCCTGACTAGTATTACAGTGTTCCTCTCAGTTTTACTCCATCACTGAGCCAGTGTGACCCCAGCACTGATGGAGAGGGGTGGGGGAGGGTCAAACAAGGATGCTGTGTAGACAACTGACATCTTATCAACTGATGATGTCAGTGGTTGTCAGGACGCCGGTGGCTAGAAGGTCGTAGTGGTGCACAATGAAAACCTGTGGCTTTGAGTAACTAACAGTCAGGTTTCTTCCACCCGCTGGCTTGTGTACACTTTTTTGTGCAACTTTTAGACATTTTGCCAAGACACCCCTGAAGAAACCTCAAGGCACCCCAGTTGAGAAAGTCTGCTCTAATGTACTGCCACAATGTCAGAGAGAGGGACTGGGCTGCCACATCTAAACAGGGATCACAGCTGTCCGAGAGCATCACTGGTTCCATGGGAGAGCACCATTGCCGGGTCCTGGATTTCCGCTGACATCACTAGTTCCAAGAAAAACCAACATTGCTGGGTCATGAGTCATTGCTAACATCACCAGTTCAAAAAGCTAGAGAGTGCGAGGCGTGAGAAGAATGCTTGGTGGTGACAGGTCGCTGACCACAACCTTCTTACCTACTTCTTGAAGGGACAGTGTCGCCTTGCCTTGGGATACCATTTGAGTATTTACACCCTGTACAGTGGGACCTACCTAAACCCGAACACTCCAGTGTAGCACTACCCCCTTAGGAGTTGCTAGAGATTTGGGTCCCCCTATAGTCCTGCACAGCCAGGCAACCCGCATTTCCTTCAAACCTTGAACACAGGAGACAGTAAACAGTCCTTGAGCTTGTTTTTTTTTTTTAAGGGGTATTGAACTTGAACGAGGTAGAGGGGTGTATGGGATGCCCAGGGTAACTGTAAACTGAGGATAAACTCCTTAACAGCTGTATACAAGTCCATTAGATAAAAATCCTCTTCTTGGAGAGCTATCCATCCTCTCCTGGTGTACTTCCTCAGACCCCAGATTACATTTTCTTTTCACCCAGCTGCTTGAGGGAATCCTTGGGCAAGGGGACCCAGAATCTGCCACTTTAGAATCAGCAGTCCCAGATGGGGGCTAGTCAGGTTTCCCATCAGAATGTCCTCTCCCTTTATCTGGTCCAGGGCATGTAGGTGATTACTCACTCAGTCCTCTCCTGCAAGCTTGTGGGTTGGTGGCTGCTTCAGGCCTTACGCTGGGCTGGTTCCTCCCTTGCTTCCCAGGCTGTCCTCTCTCATTGGACGATGAGGCTAAGAGATCCTCCCTTTCAGCTCCTTCACCTGTAGGTAGGTTCCTCTGCTGGACTCCTTTCCATGCTCCACACATCATTCTGCTCACTCCATCTTGCACCTAAACTCTCCCACTGCTGAGCAGGCTCGATCACTCTTAAGGGCTGTCTTGGCTCATGCCAAGCCTCCTGCTTGGGGATTGGCCAGGATCCCTTAAGAGTGCAGACCAGCTCCTCCTCGCCCCTACCCACTGAGTTCTAGAGACTTCTCCAAGTCTCTAGATCAAAGGGAGGTATCAGAGAGTGGGTCTGCAGAGTCTCTTAGCCCTGACCCAAATTTGACCCCTCTGACTATTTCTCCCTGGCTGCTACTCAGTCTTCTGTATATAAAAAAATAATCATCTAGCTCCCCCTAGCCAACTAGGAGGGTGCTACGCCAGCACAGGAACGTTGGGGCCCAACGTTATAATTACACTGACCAGTAAAAGGGGACTTAAGAGATGGAAGGACCCAGGGGCGGACTGACCATTTGGAAACTCGGGCATTGCCCGAGGGCCCGGGGTCAGTAGGGGGCCCCATGAGATGCCCCTGGTACCTTTCATAGGCTTTTTTGAGTTTGAGCAAGGACACAGGGGCCCCATGATCCTCTATTGCCCGGGGGCCCCATGAGTTGTCAGTCCGCCCCTGGAAATACCTTTAGTTTTCAGTAACGCCCTTAAGTTAAGATCTCAATAGATTCTGGGAGTTTCAGAGATGCTTAAAGAGGTCCACTCGTTTGTGGTGTTAAACAGAATCGCTAATTGTTATTTCTTATTGCTATTTCCATTCTGTTTGTTACTCTGAAGGGAGCGTCTTCCAAAATAAACCCTCTTTCCTTAACCTTGGTGTGCCAGGGGGTGCCGCTTTACTAAAAGGGTTGCTGTTATCTGAAGCCAGGGGATCTAGTCAGAGAGTAACTATATGGGGTGATCCACCCATATTGTGGCATTTTTCTATTTTTTGGATCTATTCATTAGAGCTCCTTTGGGGGGTAAGCGTTACATACTTCAGGTGTGAACAGGCAGAACTGAAAACCATGGAAATCAGATGTTGAGCATTTCAGAACTTTGCACTTCGGGTTTCAAAGCACTCAGGTGTGAATGTGGCCTTACTGTTGTCTCTCCTGTCATTCACTATGTAATGAATCCCCCCTTTAATTTTCCAAATTTTTATCACCCATTTTTCTACTCTTACTATTTGTCTATTGCTTGTGGTCTCCTTCTGTCGCTATGTGTGTGAACTGTAGGATGCACCCCACTCCTTTTTTTAGTAATTAGGTTATGTGGGAATATCTGTGTGGACTAATTATATCCATACATTGTGTACCCTAGGCTGATGTTCGCTGGATATAATGAACTAACCAGTTTGCAATTTATATTATGAGATATTCATGTATTGTTCAATAAACTGACATTTTACATATAATCTGTTTACGTGTTGTGCCTCACTTAATTGCCCAGTCCTATGGGCGATTGATTGGGTTTGTGTACCTATTGAATAGGGATGGAGGCACAACATTATGGTCACCAGATCACAATTGTATCTATCTGCTATACATGTATGTACCAGGGGCGGACTGACAACTCATGGGGCCCCCGGGGATTAGGGGATCATGGGGCCCCTGTGTCCTTGCCCAAACTCAAAAAAGCCTATGAAAAAGGTACCAGGGGCATTTCATGGGGCCCCCTACTGACCCTGGTCCCTCGGGCAGTGCCCGAGTTTCCAAATGGTTAGTCCACCCCTGGTATGTACTGTAGATGTTGGTGTTAAAAGAAAAAAAATGATAGAACCGTGCACGTGTCTGGTACCTCCAAAGTCTAAAGAGCTTAAACCAAGCTCATGGCTACAGTAGCAGCCATGAACTAGTGTCAGTCTTCTTCAGCCAGCTCCTGGCATTTGTGAAAAGAGATCTAGGTGGCTTTAGACCACTTTTACAGTACACGTTGGTAATGCTTCCACTGCAGGACACCACTGCTTTGTGGGTTTGGGGCTCTCCCACTCCTGCCAGGAGCTCTGGATCTCTACAAATGATGCCAGGATGGTGAGCAGGCAGATCTGCTCTGTGAAGTGCAATGAGATGAAGCACTACCCCCTTAGGAGTTGCTGAAGATTTGGGTCCCCCTATAGTCCTGCACAGCCAGGCAACAAGCATTTCCTTCCAGCCTTGCACTCCAGAGACAGTAAACAGTCCTTGAACTTGTTTTTTTTTTAAATTTTATTAGGGGATTGAAACTTGGATGGGCATGAGGGATATATTGGATGCCCAAGGAACTGTTGAACTGAGGACAACTTTCTTGGAACTATGCACAAGTGTTCAGAATGGTTTTCTCTTCTTGGAGAGCGATCCAGCCTCTCCTTGTATATCACCTCAAACCCCAGATGAAATCTCCTCTTCACCCAGCTGTCTGAGGGAAATCCCTGGGCAAGAGGACCTAGAATTGCCTTTTTAAGATCAGCAGTCCCAGATGGGGCTAGTCGGGTTTCCCACCAGAATGCCCTTTTCCCTTATCAAGCCCAGGGGGTGTGGGGTTACTCACCCAGTCCTCTCCTGCAAGCTTGTGAGTTGGTGGCTACCTTCAGGCCTTACGCTGGGCTGGCTCTTTCCCTACTTCCCAGGTTGTCTTCTCTCAGGGAACAATGAAGCTTAGAGATCCTCCTTTCCAGCTCCTCCACCTGTAGGTAGGCCCCTTTCCTGGACTCCTTTCCAGGCTCCACACACCATCCTGCTCACTCCATCTTGCACCCGAACTCTCCCACTGCTGAGCAGGCTCACCCACTTTTAAGGGCTGTCCTGACCCCACACCAAGCCTCCTGCTTGGGGATTGGCTAGGATCCCTTGAGAGTGCAGACCAGCTCCTCCTCGCCCCTTCCCACTGAATTCTAAAGACTTCTTCAAGTCTCAAGATCAGGGGGAAGTATCAGGGGACTGATCTGCAGAGCTTCTCAGCCCTGACCCAAATGTGACCCCTCTGGCTATCTCACCAGGCTGCTATTCAGCCTCTAACTAAAAAAGAATTAACTAACTCCCCCTAGATTTCCTAAGAGGGTGCTACAGATACAAAAAAAGGTCCAGATGACCGCACTACACTAAAATCCATCTTTATTTGTCTTGAATAAAACAGATTAACAACTCCATATAAAACCACATTGGGGGAAAAAGGACCACGCGTTTCACACTTACCTCATGCATAATTATAACCCCTTTTGATGTTATGATCAAGCACTGAGGTAAGCACAGAATGCGGGAACCTTTTTCCCCCACTTTGATGGTTCTGGTTTTACAGTGTACCTGGGTTCAGGTCAGGGGCGGACTGACCATTTGGAAACTCGGACACTGCCCGAGGGCCCGGGGTCAGTAGGGGGCCCAGTGAGATGACCCTGGTACCTTTTTCATAGGCTTTTTTGAGTTTGGGCAAGGACACAGGGGCCCCATGATCCCCTATTGCCCAGGGGCCCCATGAGTTGTCAGTCTGCCCCTGGTTCAGGTTGGGTCCTTCTGCAACTCATGGACATATGCTGAGATCCCTTTTCTTCTCGAGTGTTCAGTGAAGAGTAAACACATAATTTCCTGCTACAGAGTGTGAAATGTGTCTGGAAAACACAGGATCTTGGGACTTGTAGTCACACAGCCTAGTCACACGGTGTTCCTCAGCATTAGTTGGACTACAAATACAAGAAGTAAGGAAACCGAAAGGGATTCCTTGCAGCAGCCATGCTAGCTGTCTTGGTGTAGATATTTGGAGGCTGACAGAGGGGAGTGTGACTTTTTCCCCTGGAGGACCAAGCCACAGCTTCACCGTTCAACAAGTGAATCCTTCTGCGGTATCGTTTGGAAATCAGGTCGGCCACCGCTGGGCATCTTGCAGGCCTCATTACCTGCGGTCTGATCGGTTGTCAGGAGCCTGATCCTCCACAGCGGATTTCAGTTGTGACATCTCCCAAGGGTCTGGTGAGCTGGTGCAAGCCCAACAATCCTCCCTAATACAGTATGGACACTTCATGTAGACACCACTATCCCCCCCTCTTTACCTAATTGAAGGCTTCTGTCGGGGAGTACCATCACCTTTTTTCATTCATTTTGTTAATTGCCCTTGCACTGTGATATCTCTGGGCCCCACCATAAGCTAGCTGAAGACCAAGGATACACCGGCCTTTAGGATTTCTCTATTCAAAGGATTCCATCTAAAGAGTGGTCACTGACTGTATATTATGATGGCTGAATTATCACTTGGTTATGTAACGGAACCAACCCAGACTGCGCTTGGGTACTTCCGTTAGACTACCGCTTCTCTGTCCGAACATCAAAAACAGACACCACAGCAGACCATATAAGACTAGACAACACCAGTCTTGAAGTGATCCAGGAGGCAAACTAGTTTATTTTAACACAGATGCAAGATATATACACTCAGGGGACAATCCCCCTCTCCCTGCATAATGACACAGGACAGGGCAATCTACATTTAGTAACAAGAGACACACCAACAGACAGTCCCATCAGGAGGGAGGGCTGCTGGAGACACCCCCCATCAAGCCAATACACATAAACACATACATCCCATAATAGTCTGCTCCCAAGCCAGACACACAATAGAACAATGGGATGCAACCACATGGCATTAAACAATAAACAAACTCCACCCCAATATTAGGACAGATCATCCTGTACCCCTAACAGGCACAGGGTGACTTACACATAAGAGGGATATGGGGAGCTGAGACAGGGGTCTCCCCACCTCTCCAAAGTGAGCTGGATTCCATGGGCCCCCCACCCAATGTCACTCACGTCACAGGTTATTTTAAGGGGGAACTCCTACCCAGATTTAACATATTGTGTTGTTATTTTTGCCTGTGGCATCAAGGCCTAGAGGGAGCTGACTGACCAAGAGTCTCCTCTTCCCCTTCTTACTCCTGGGATCATAGATCTACTTGAGGTTTGTTAGCTCTACAATCAGGTTCACGGGTATTGCCGTTTCTTTGCATATCACTATAGCTCTGGCAAAATATCCACAGTTTACATTTTGTCATCTCTGCTGACCCAATAATCTCTAGCAAAGTACTATCTTGTAATCTCTATCATCTCCTTTTGGTGTCCTTTTTACTTGTGCTTGCAGTGATTTTATCTAACCAGGTGTGCCGGACAGGTTGAGGTTGTTCTTGGAGTTGAGGCTCAGAACAGAGAACCCAAAATTGTCTAGCGGCTCCTGCGCGGGCGACGCCACAACAGTACATGGTGTTGTTATGCTGTTTTATTTAAGACAAATAAAGGTGGATTTATTGTAGTGTGGTCACACAGACCTTTGCTGGCATTAATAGGTTAAAAAGACTTGGGGGGTGTAAATTAAGTACATTCAACCATGAATGTTGCCTTATGTGAGGACCTAAATTGGTCCAAACCACTAATCTAGAGAAGCTAAAGTCTACCAAGGAGTCTGATACTTTTCCTATCTTCCTTGCCTTCCATTTCTTCTCTTCATATAATGGCCAAGAAGACTTGGGATCTGTGAATCAGGAACATTCAACCATGAAGGTTGCCCTATGTGAGGACTCAACTTGTCCCAAACCACTAATCTGGATGATCCTGTCACGTACCTGATAGAATCTGAACTGACGAGGTCAGCCTCTCTTATATCTCCAGCCCAGGCCCCACTGAAGGTGGAACAGATGGTGCTGAGGAACAGGAGAAACGCGAGTGCCTGCGGATGTTGATTGCAGAACTTACGGTTGGAGGTGTAACCTCGATAAATCAAGCAGGGCATCCAGTCAGGAACAGAGGAGATACAGGAATGACCAATTGAGGTTAAGGAAGCACTCCACTGGAACTGCAAGATCTGGGTGTGTGGCTTGCCGGAACTTCCAACAAGCATGAGGCCGGAACACACCGTGACAGTCGGAGCTGATATAATGGATAGCCTGGACAAGCACTCGGTAGGACTGTAGAGCCAAACTGGAGCCGAAAGCGTAGTCAGATAATAGCCAGCGTCAGCAACAAGCAGACGATGAGGTACTGGAACATCAGACAGGGACTTGGTCAGGAGGAAGCCAGGATCTGCAGAAGCATAAACAGGATCCAAGAACAGGTCAATGGCAAGCCGAATCAGTAACGGATACACACCGGATACAGCAGGACACAAGGAAATAGCTGAAGATCAGTTAGCACTGACAGAGAGTAAGAGCCTCCTTTAAATAGTCCATCAGGCACCAGAAACTGAGGGCACGCCCTCACGTGCGTGCACCTAAGCTCATTTTTATTATCAATGAGTCTGTGCTCATTTCTATGCGTGATGTTGCGCACATGCGCATTTCTATGCTCCAGTCGCCGTACAGGAATTCCCTTACAGATCCAAAGTCTACCAAGGAGTCTGATACTCTTCCTATCTTCCTTGCTTTCCGTTTCTTATCTTCATATAACGGCCAATGGGCAAAGAAAACTTGAGGTCTATGAATCAAGTACATGCAAGCAGGAAGGTTGCCTTAGGTGAGGACCCAACTTGGCCCAAACCACTAATGTGAAGGAGCCAAAGTCTACCAAGAGTCTGATACTCTTCCTATCTTCCTTGCTTTCCTTTTTTTTTTTTCCTATAATGGCCAATGGACTGAATAGACGTGAGGTCTATGAATCAGGTACAGGCAAACAGGAAGGTTGTCTTATGTGAGGTCCCAACTTGGCCCAAACCACTAATGTGAAGGAGCCAAAGTCTACCAAGGAGTCTGATACTCTTCCTAGCTTTCCATTTCTTTTTTTCCTATAATGGCCAATGGACTGAGAAGACTTCCCTTGTGGATAAGTTCCAGACTCCCCTGGATATGGGACAGCAGGAGTCGGGCCCAAAGTAGCACAGGTCACCTGTAGGAGTGCTGGTCACAGGTAAACCCAGGAGCAACAGCTGATGCACTGGAATGGAGTCTGCAGACAGATGGCACCTGTGTGAGGTATGCAAGCCTTCAGGGAAACAGAGGGCCACAGAGTAGTTGGTTCAAAGCCAAGGTCAAGTGCCAGGTGGAGATCAAAGCAGACATAGTCAGTAGAGTAGCCAAGGTTATGCACAGAGGAGCGGGAGAGAATATCCGTTAGCCAAGCCAAGGTCAGGTCAGGAGTCAGGCAGAGAAGACAGGTCCAAGAGCAAGCCGGGATGGTAACGGGAAATCACTAAAGCAAGGAACACAGACAATGGTACTGGGGAGCCAGAGATCAACCAGCAACATGAGGGAGTGATGAGCCTCCTTATAAAGGCCGTCTGGTGCCAAACTGTGCTAATGTGTGCACAACTATGCGCCAGTGCGCATGCGTGTTCCGGCTCGCGTCCATGCGCTAATGCACATGGATCTTCGCCAACGTGCACTTCTGCGGCCATGCAGGATACTGGCAGGTGTGCCAGGTCTCCCAGAACTTCTGCTGTGGACAGAGCCCTGACACTATCTTCCTTGCTTTCCGTTTCTTTTCTTAATATAATGGCCAATTGGCTAAGAAGACTTGAGGTCTCTGAATCAGATACAGGCAAACAGGAAGGTTGTCTTAGGTGAGGACCCAACTTAGCCCAAACCACTAATGTGAAGGAGCCAAAGTCTACCAATGAGTCTCATACTCTTCCTATCTTCTTTGCTTTCCATTTCTTTTCTTCCTATAATGGCCAATGGGCTAAGAAGACTTGAGGTCTATGAATCAGGTACATGCAAACAGGAAGGTTGTCTTAGGTGAGGACCCAACTTGGCCCAAACCACTAATGTGAAGGAGCCAAAGTCTACCAAGGAGTCTGATACTCTCCCTATCTTCCTTGCTTTCTGTTTCTTTTCTTCATATAATGGCCAATGGGCTAAGAAGACTTGAGGTCTATGAATCAGGTACAGGCAAACAGGAAGGTTGTCTTAGGTGAGGTCCCAACTTGGTCCAAACCACTAATGTGAAGAAGCCAAAGTCTACCAAGGAGTCTGATACTCTTCCTATCTATCATGTACCTGGTGATGGAGGCCAATGGAGAGAGGGCTTCCCTTGTGGATAAGTTCCAGACTCCCCTGGATATGGGACAGCAGGAGTCGGGCCCAAAGTAGCACAGGTCACCTGTAGGAGTGCTGGTCACAGGTACACCCAGGAGCACAGCTGATGCACTGGAATGGAGTCTGCAGACAGATGGCACCTGTGTGAGGTATGCAAGCCTTCAGGGAAACAGAGGGCCACAGAGTAGTTGGTTCAAAGCCAAGGTCAAGTGCCAGGTGGAGATCAGAGCAGACATAGTCAGTAGAGTAGCCGAGGTTATGCACAGAGGAGCGGGAGAGAATATCCGTTAGCCAAGCCAAGGTCAGGTCAGGAGTCAGGCAGAGAAGACAGGTCCAAGAGCAAGCCGGGATGGTAACGGGAAATCACTAAAGCAAGGAACACAGACAATGGTATTGGGGAGCCAGAGATCAACCAGCAACTTGAAGGAGTGATGAGCCTCCTTTTAAAGGCTGTCTGGTGCCAAACTGAGCTAATGTGTGCGCAACTATGCACCAGTGTGCATGCATGTTCCGGCTCACGTCCATGTGCCAATGCACATGGATCTTCGCCAACGTGCACTTCTGCGGCCATGCAGGGTACAGGCAGGAGTGCCAGGTCTCCCAGAACTTCTGCTGTGGACAGAGCCCTGACACTATCTTCCTTGCTTTCCGTTTCTTTTCTTAATATAATGGCCAATTGGGTAAGAAGACCTGAGGTCTATGAATCAGGTACAGGCAAACAGGAAGGTTGTCTTAGGTGAGACCCCAACTTGGCCCAAACCACCAATGTGAAGGAGCCAAAGTCTACCAAGGAGTCTGATACTCTTCCTAGCTTTCCATTTCTTTTTTTCCTATAATGGCCAATGGACTGAGAAGACTTGAGGTCTATGAATCAGGTACAGGCAAACAGGAAGGTTGTCTTAGGTGAGGGCCCAAACCACTAATGTGAAGAAGCCAAAGTCTACCAAGGAGTCTGATACTCTTCCTATCTTCGCTTTCTGTTTCTTCTCTTCACATAATGTTGCTGAGTAAAGCAATGTGTTTACCTGAAACCATCGATGACCAAGATATTACTGTACACATCATAATATATTGTGATTATATACCTCTGCTCTGCGTCAAGTTTAGAATGGATGATGCCTTCTGCAACTCTTCCTTGACATATTGAGGCTGATTTACTGAAGGGTTTGAGAATGTTCTCATAATAAAATGTGTGAAGATTCCCTTCAATTATCCAATCGTGTGAAAAGAAAATCTGTGTTTACTCATTTCATCTGCATATGATTGGGTAATTGAAGTGGTTCTTCACACTTTTTATTATGTGAACGTTCTCATTGACATAACGTCAGCACACTTACACGCTTACTCAGGGAACACGAGGCTGGTATGAATGTATAGATGGAATAATGGCACGCTTGTATGCTTTTGTAAACCTTTATTGGAAGCTCACAAAAAAATTCTGTTGTAAGAAAGAAATGATCAAAATGAAAGCACAATGAATACCGCGCATTACGAAGGGAATAATATACAAAGAACAGTCTTTACGCGTTTTAGGCTAAGTGGTCCTTGTCAAGGCCACTTAGGCTGAAACGCGTAAGAGGCGTTACCTTGTGAGCAATATGGATCTTTATTACAGCAGCATATGGAAGAACCATTGTGTGCCGGCATTTGAATTGTTTATGAACATTGACTCCATCAAGAGGGCTTGGCTATGCATTGTGTTGGTAAAATGCAGGTTGAGCGGGGTGCGTATTTCTGTTTCTTTTTTTTTTATAATATACAAGGGGGCTGCACATACTTCAAACCGCATCTCATTCCGCATATATGTGAATGGGCACTTAAGCTTTAATATTTCAGTATACTGATAAAGGCGGCAGGTTCTCTGGGATTTGACAATCGGTACATTCAGGCCCGGTGCTTCCACTAGGCCAGGGGTAGGCAACCTGCGGCTCTCCAGCTGTTGCAGGACTACAAGTTCCATCATTCCTCTGCAAGGCATAGCTGTAAGTGTCAATTTTGCAATGTCTCATGGGAAATGTAGTTCCACAAAAGCTAAAGAGCCGCAGGTTGCCTACCCCTGCACTAGGCAAACTAGGCAGCCGCCTGGGGTACACTGCCACCTAGGGGCACCTGGGCGCAGCACAGGCCAGTCCTCTCTCTCTCTGGCCTATATGGACGGCCAGCCCTCTCTCTCTGTGGCCTATATGGACCTCTTGCATGAATTCTTCATTTCTCTGCAGAGTCCCCCTCTCCTCGTACACATGGAAAGATGAGAGTGAAAGATGAGATGATGGGAGTGATGGGATCTTTACTCACAACCGTCCACGCACATGACCATTTTATATATATATATATCAGTATTCCATGTAGCAGTGTCGGCTCCCCCTTGGATGGGAAGTGATGACATTAGCCCATGACCCCGGGCGGTCAGCAGTCCATCTCCAGTACACACACTGGCACACACGATCCTCCAGCTTTAACAGGGAGCTGGATAGTGACTGAATGGGGTGTGTCCAGCACTGGCTCCACCTTCTCCTACACAGCTGGAGCCAATCAATAGGCGGGGGTCTGCTCTGGTTGCAGGGTTAACCCTATGTGAGTAGGATGATCGGGGCCCGATGTGTATGGGAGGGAAGGGGGGTAGTGCTGGGAGGCCGCCTGTCCTCACTGAGACTCCGCACCCAGGGAGAAGCCATCAGAGGTGAACCGAGCCTGGGAGGATGGCCGGTCATGGAGGTGACAGGAAGAGGAGGGGTGCGGGGAGCGGATGCTGATTGATTGTTTGGGATGCTGCCACATTATGAATGATCCTTCAGGAAGAAAGGACAGAGGAAGACATCGGGTGTCTGTGACCAGTGTAGCAGCTGAGCTCCTTCCAGTGTTCCTCTCAGACTCAGTCCCTCACTGCAAGCCGGCTGGCTGTTGCTGATCACTGGAGTTTTTTAACTCCCTCTTTTTTCTTTTTTTTTTTGTTTCTCTGTCTGATCAGTTAATACAGGTCATTTACATTTTGTTAATATACATTTTGTCTTTAATATTGGTGTCGGTGGCATCTTATGGTACTTATTTTTGCCAATTAACCACTTGACCTCCAGAGGATTTACCCCCCTTAATGACCACGCCTCTTTTTGCTACTCGGCGCTGCACTAATTCAATTGATAATTGCGCGGTCATGCAACACTGCACCTAAATGAAATTTACGCCCTTTTTTTCACACAAATAGAGCTTTCTTTCGGTGGTATTTGATCATCTGTGCGCTTTTTATTTTTCACGCTATAAACAAAAAAAGGCCAAAAATTTTGAAGAAAAACAATATTTTTTACTTTCAGCTATAAAAAATATATAGTAAACTCAAAGTTGGTTATAAATTTAGGCCAAAATGTATTCTGCTCCATGTTTTTGGTAAAAAAAATCCCAATAAGTGTATATTGATTGCTTTGTGTGAAGTTATAGCGTCTACAAACTATGGGATAGATACTGCAATTTACGCCATTTTTTTGCTATACAGCGCTGCGCTAGTTTAACGGATGATTGCGCGGTCATGCAATACGGTACATAAATTAAATTTACATCCTTTTTTTTCTCACAAATTGAGCTTTCTTTCTGTGGCATTTGATCGCCTGTGCAGTTTTTATTTTTTGCGCTATAAAAAAAAGGCTGACAATTTTGAGGAAAAAAAACAATATTTTGGACTTTTTGCTATAAAACATGTCCAGTAAAAAAAAATTTAAAAATCAAATTTAGTCATAAATTTCTGCCACAATGCATTCTGCGACATGTCTTTGCTAAAAACAACCCAATACGTGTAAATTAATTGGTTTACGTGAAAGTTATAGCGTTTACAAATGGCGGGAAAGATACTGGGATTTTTTTTTTTTTTATACTAATATTGGCGGCGATCAGCGACTTATGGCGGTGATCAGCGGCGGACATTTTGACATTGGGGGGTACTGACTTGAGGTCACTGACATCCCCAGTGACACTAATACAGTGATCAGTGCAAAAAAAAAAACACTGACACTGTACTAATGGCACTGGGGAGGAAGGGGTTAAGTTTATTATTCAGGGAAGGGTTATCTGTGTGAGGGGAGTGTTTTACTAGGGGGCGGGGTGGGGGGGTGTAATGCAGGGGACACTGCTGATCGGGAGAGAGAAACTCTTCTGTCCCGATCAGCTTGTCCTGGAGCTGTCAGGGAACTGACAGAAAGCACAGTTACTGCAGCTGTGCTCTCTGTCAGCGATTGCCGCCGATCGCTGGGACATAGCCGGTAACGATCGGCTGTGACCCGGCGACAGACATTCGCGGCTGTGATCGGCGGCACAGGTAGGGCGGCGGCGCACCTCGCGTGCGCCCCCTACCTGTTTACAAAACACACGTTTTAAAACGTGGTTTTGCCTGCCCGAGCCGCCCTGCCACCGTATTTCTACAGTGGCTGGGCGGCATGTGGTTAAAAGAAATTTAGCATTTTCATGTCCTGTTGATTTTGTATTTTCTACCGTTTTTACCTTTTTTTTATTTATTTATTTTTATGCCAATTAAAAGAAATTTAGCAGTTTCATGTTTTGATGATTTCATATTTTCTACCGTTTTTAATTTTTTTTCTTTCTTTCTTTTTTTTCCCAGTTAAAAGAAATTTAGCAGTTTCATGTTTTGTTGATTTCATATTTTCTACTGTTTTTACATTTATTTTTATTTTTTTTTGACAATTAAAAGAAATTGGTAGTCTCATGTTTTGATGATTTCATATTTTCTACCGTTTTTACATTTTTGTTTATTTCTTTTTTGGGGGGGGGGGGGGCGCAAGTAGCCGGTCTTGCTCAGGGCACAAAATAGTCTAGCACCGGCCCTGGATACATTTCATTGTATCATTGATATACAAAAGGTTGCATGTTGGGGAATCGAAAGAAACATTACCTATGGGCAGCCCAAAGCCTCCGCAATGTTGGGGGTGTTGTCTGTTCAGAAGTCTGCGAAGTGGAGATACGCCGCCAGCCCAGAGTCTTCGTGGGAAACTGAGACTAAAAATAACCGATGCCGTAAACAGTGTGGGAATGACAGAAATATGAACAGGAAAAATGTGTCCAACATATCAGAGAAAAAACAGAAACCAGCAGCAATATATTATATTTAGTCTGAGCTCTAAATTGGTTTTATAAACGTCGGGAGATATATTCACTTTTTTTATTATTATTATTAACCCCTTCCAGTCCGGACACTTTCCCCCCCTTCCAGTCCGGACACTTCCCCCCCTTCCAGTCCGGACACTTTCCCCCCTTTCCAGTCCGGACACTTTCACCCCCTTCCAGTCCGGACACTTCCCCCCCTTCCAGTCCGGACACTTCCCCCCCTTCCAGTCCGGACACTTTCCCCCCCTTCCAGTCCGGACACTTCCCCCCCTTCCAGTCCGGACACTTTCCCCCCTTTCCAGTCCGGACACTTTCACCCCCTTCCAGTCCGGACCTTTCACCCCCTTCCAGTCTGGACGCTTTCACCCCCTTCCAGTCCGGACACTTTCCCCCCCTTCCAGTCCGGACACTTTCCCCCCCTTCCAGTCCGGACACTTTCCCCCCCTTCCAGTCCGGACACTTTCACCCCCTTCCAGTCCGGACCTTTCACCCCCTTCCAGTCCGGACACTTTCCCCCCCTTCAGGTCCGGACCTTTCACCCCCTTCCAGTCTGGACGCTTTCACCCCCTTCCAATCTGGACGCTTTCCCCCCGTTCCAGTCCGAACGCTTTCCCCCCGTTCCAGTCCGAACGCTTTCCCACCGTTCCAGTCCGGACGCTTTCCCCCCGTTCCAGTCCGGACGCTTTCCCCCCCTTCCAGTCCGGACACTTTCCCCCCTTCCAGTCCGGACACTTTCCCCCCCTTCCAGTCTGGACACTTTCACCCCCTTCCAGTCCGGACACTTTCACCCCCTTCCAGTCCGGACCTTTCACCCCCTTCCAGTCCGGACACTTTCCCCCCCTTCAGGTCCGGACCTTTCACCCCCTTCCAATCTGGACGCTTTCCCCCCGTTCCAGTCCGAACGCTTTCCCCCCCTTCCAGTCCGGACGCTTTCCCCCCCTTCTAGTCCGGACACTTTCACCCCCTTCCAGTCTGGACGCTTTCCCCCCCCTTCCAGTCCGGACGCTTCCCCCCCCTTCCAGTCCGGACGCTTTCCCCCCCTCCTGTCCGGACGCTTTCCCCCCCTTCCAGTCCGGACACTTTCACCCCCTTCCAGTCCGGACGCTTTCCCCCCCTTCCAGTCCAGACACTTTCCCCCTCTTCCAGTCTGGACACTTTCACCCCCTTCCAGTCCGGACACTTTCCCCCCCTTCAGGTCCGGACCTTTCACCCCCTTCCAATCTGGACGCTTTCCCCCCGTTCCAGTCCGAACGCTTTCCCCCCCTTCCAGTCCGGACGCTTTCCCCCCCTTCTAGTCCGGACACTTTCACCCCCTTCCAGTCTGGACGCTTTCCCCCCCCCCTTCCAGTCCGGACGCTTCCCCGCCCTTCCAGTCCGGACGCTTTCCCCCCCTCCTGTCCGGACGCTTTCCCCCCCTTCCAGTCCGGACACTTTCACCCCCTTCCAGTCCGGACGCTTTCCCCCCCTTCCAGTCCGGACGCTTTCACCCTCTTCCAGTCCGGACACTTTCCCCCCCTTCCAGTCCGGACACTTTCCCCCCCTTCCAGTCCGGACATTTTCCCCCCCTTCCAGTCCGGAGACTCTCCCCCCCTTCCAGTCCGGACACTTTCCCCCCCCTTCCAGTCCGGACACTTCCCCCCCCCCTTCCAGTCCAGACACTTTCCCCCCCTTCCAGTCTGGACACTTTCACCCTCTTCCAGTCCGGACGCTTTCCCCCCCTTCCAGTCCAGACGCTTTCCCCCCCTTCCAGTCTGGACACTTTCCCCTCCTTCCAGTCTGGACACTTTCCCCCCCTTCCAGTCCGGACACTTTCCCCCCCTTCCAGTCCGGACACTTCCCCCCCCCCTTCCAGTCCGGACAGTTTCACCCCCTTCCAGTCCGGACACTTGATTGGCCAATCAGTGATCACATGATCGGGACCTCGCACAGAGGTCCCGTACAACGATCAGTGTTCCTCTGTGTCCGGAGGAACGCGGATCGCGGTGCCAGGGAGCGCGCACAAGCAGGTTGCGGGGAGGCCATTTAATAAGGGCCACCCGCCCCTGCACTGCCACCGTATGGCCGTTTATATACATGGGCCGGACAGGAAGTGGTTAAAGTGCGTGTAAACCTTAATGTGGAACTTCGATCTCTTAATCAACAATGACTGTTTTTAATCTTTAGGCTGCCAACATTAGTAAATAGGAAAGTCTATCATATTTACTTTGTTTTAAATTGTTTTTTTTCAGTTACTTCCTGGTTTCTTGGCTAGGCAAATGATGTCATACATCCCAGGAGTCTTCTGGATGGGAGCAGGAGCTTTTTTCAGCTTGCATGCCTGAACTAAGGGCAGATGGATTCCAGGAAGTAAATGCTGCATGATTCATCTGCCCTTACTCAAGATGGCCACGGCCAGAAATGCTAGTTGGGGGGGTTCAAAGTGATTAAAGCGTGGAGACATGGATGGATGGGGGAATACACTCCTCGGCCAGGTACAGCGTCCATGGAAAGACCGGCCTGGGGGGGTAGCCCACCCCAGCACTCCCCCCCACCCCAGCACTCCCCTGGATCTGGCCATGGTGGAGAGTAGGGAAACCAGCAGCCGTGGCCGCACCCTAGGCGGTAGTGCACCCTAGGCGGCTGCCTGGTTTGCCTAGTGGTAGAACCGGCCCTGATGGCACCCCAAATTCACAAAAGAAACAGGCGATTGGTCATGTAAAAAAAAAAACACGTGCAAAATGCTCAAAAATGTGGTTTCCAAAAAAAAAGGCCAAAGTCAGCTCCAAAAAACCTACAGGAGCTACTCTGGAGCAGGGGCGGACTGTCCATTTGGAAACTCGGGCACTGCCCGAGGACCTTCGGTCAGTAGCGGGCCCCATGAGATGCCCCTGGTACCTTTTTCATAGGCTTTTGGAGTTTGGGCAAGGACACAGGGGCCCCATGATCCCCTATTGCCCTGGGGCCCCATGAGTTGTCAGTTAGCCCCTGCTCTGGAGTAATGTTGTAGCAGAAAAAAAATCCCATTCAAATAAATGGTCAATACCCAATATACCAAGGCTTAATATTGTGTGCCTGAAACTAAACCAATAAAACCGAGTTGATTTCTGTGATAAAATTGGAAGAATAGAAAAATAAAAAAGCAGCTAGCTTAATAGATACAAAAAAACCTGAAAATACGCAATATAAAAAGTGCAGAGCTAAACAAAGCACAGTGATACAATAAATAAGAAGTGATCATTGAAAGTCCACCCTAAATAATTGTGCTGAAATAAAAGTCCACAAATAATTAAGAGTGCTTCCAAACATCGGAAGGAAAAAAGGGGCACCCACTCATGGACCAAAGGTCGGAGGGAGAAGACACACCTCAGAGATCCTGGTGACAACGAAAGGAGATCTTACCGGAGCTTTTGGATAGATGGCATGGCAACCCATATGGAAGAAAAATATATTTGAAATATATTTTAAAAATATTCTCCCCAAATATATCTAAAGAATATATTTTTTAAAATACATGCTTCAGATTTTTTTTAACATATAAAATAGTCATTTTTACATATATTTGTAAATGCATTTCAAAAATGTAGATTAAATGTACTTTTAAAGACATGCAGTATAACTGAAAATGTATTTTTAAAAATATTTTTCATAGATTTTGTAATAAAGATGCATTTCAATATAATATAGATAGATAGATAGATAGATAGATAGATAGATAGATAGATAGATAGATAGATAATAGATAGATAGATAGATAATAGATAGATAGATAGATAGATAGATAGATAGATAGATAGATAGATAATAGATAGATAGATAGATAGATAGATAGATAGATAGATAGATAGATATAGATAGATAGATTATAGATAGATAATAGATAGATAATAAATAGATAGATAATAGATAGATAGATAGATAATAGATAGATAGATAATAGATAGATAATAGATAGATAGATAATAGATAGATAGATAGATAGATAGATAGATAGATAGATAGATAGATAATAGATAGATAGATAGATAGATAGATAGATAGATAGATAGATAGATAATAGATAGATAGATAGATAGATAGATAGATAGATAGATAGATAATAGATAGATAGATAATAGATAATAGATAGATAGATAGATAGATAGATAATAGATAGATAGATAGATAGATAGATAGATAGATAGATAATAGATAGATAGATAATAGATAATAGATAGATAGATAGATAGATAGATAGATAATAGATAGATAGATAGATAGATAGATAGATAGATAGATAGATAATAGATAGATAGATAATAGATAATAGATAGATAGATAATAGATAGATAGATAGATAGATAGATAGATAGATGATAGATAGATAGATAGATAGATAGATAGATAGATAGATAGATAGATAGATAATAGATGATAGATAATAGATAGATAGATAGATAGATAGATAGATAGATAGATAGATAGATAGATAGATAGATAGATAATAGATAGATAGATAGATAGATAGATAATAGATAGATAATAGATAGATAGATAATAGATAGATGATAGATAGATAGATAGATAATAGATAGATAGATAGATAATAGATTATAGATAATAGATAGATAGATAGAGAGATAATAGATAGATAGATAGATAGATAGATAATAGATAGATAGATAGATAGATAGATAGATAGGTAGATAGATAATAGATAGATAGATAATAGATAGATAGACATATAATTTTTTATTGAAATATATTGAATATGGACAAAATTGTAGCATTTCAAATATATGTCAATATATTTGGGAAGAATATTTTTAAAACATCTTTCAAGATGAGATCCTGGTGACAAGAAAAGGGAGTAGGAACTCTTACCAGAGCTTTTGGGCTTCAAAACACATGAAAAGCCAGCAGTGCTTTAGGGGTTAACCCCAAACACACCCATAATAGATGGCATGGCAACCCTCATGGAAGGAAAATATATTTGAAAGATGTTTTAAAAATATTCTTCCCAAATATATTTGAAATGCTACAATTTTGTCCACAGTCAATATATTTCAATAAATAAATCGATATGCATTATATATATATATATATATATATATATATATATATATATATATATATATATATATATACATACATATTATATTGCAATGTGTTTTTATTGCAAAATCTATGAAAAATATAAAATGTTATTATTATTTATTTTATTTATTACATTTTCAAATATACTGTATGCCTTTAAAAATACATTTAATCTACATTTTTGGAATGCATTTACAAATATATGTAAAAATAACTTTTTTATATGTTAAAAAATAATCTGAAGCATGTATTTTAAAAAATATATTCTTTAGATATATTTGGGGAGAATGTTTTTAAAATATATTTCAAATATATTTTTCTTCCATATGGGTTGCCATGCCATCTATCCAAAAGCTCCGGTAAGATCTCCTTTCGTTGTCACCAGGATCTCTGAGGTGTGTCTTCTCCCTCCGACCTTTGGTCCATGAGTGGGTGCCCCTTTTTTTCCCTCTGATGTTTGGAAGCACTCTTTATTATTTGTCGACTTTTATTTGAGCACGATTATTTAGGGTGGACTTTCAATGATCACTTTTTATTTATTGTATCACTGTGCTTTGATTAGCTCTGCACTTTTTGTATTGCATATTTTCAGGTTTTTTTTCTATCTATTAACTTGTGCTAGCTGCTTTTTTATTTTTATATTTTTCCAATTCTATCACAGAAATTGACTTGGTTTTATAGCTTTTTTTAACATATAAAAAAGTAATTTTTACATATATTTGTAAATGCGTTCCAAAAATGTAGATTTGTATTTTTAAAGACATACAGTATTTTTGAAATGTATTTTTAAAAATATTTTTCATATATTTTGTAATAAAAACGCATATATATATATAATTTTTTTTTTTTTTTTTAAATATATTGAATATGGCCAAAATTGTAGTATTTCAAATATATTTTTCTTCCATGTGGGAATGCTCCGACCCTCGGTTCCACTCCAGCCTCACTCTCAGGCAATATAGACAGGCAAGATATAAAGACCTTATATCAATGTGCGCTGATATAAAAATTGATTTAATACAATATATATTGCACTCACATTTAGTTAAAAGCAAATAGGAGCCAACAATCCTGCAGCAATCCCAATTCAATGTGACATTCATTCCGGCCGGTGGCCACTTAGCGCGTTGACGTCACGTTAGGCTCCATCCAACGCGTTTCGTCCTATGTTTGACGACATCAGGGGTAGTAAACTTCAGTACTCTATATTTTCCATAGGCAACACTTGAAAAGCCCCCTGCAGGTCATCAATTTAGAGTTCTCCGTGAACTAGGAGCCAACAATCCTGCAGCAATCCCAATTCAATGTGCCATTCATTCCGGCCGGTGGCCGCTTAGCGTGTTGACGTCACGTTAGGCTCCGTCCAATGCGTTTCGTCATACGTTTGATGTCATCAGGGGCAGTAAGCTTCAGTACTTTTCCATAGGCAACACTTGAAAAGCCGCCTGCAGGTCATCAGTTTAGAGTTCTCCGTGAATAATGGGCCTAGAATTATTGCTCTCACTAGGTCATATGTAGCACAACCAACATTTTCTATAAGAGTTGTCGCCCGACGTGTGCATTTGCGTTCATACATGCGTGTATTTAGGGGTGGGGGCTCAAAAAAATTTTTTTTGGGGGGGATTTTAAGTGCTTGGATATAACTTAAATTTTTTACACTTTTTTTTTTAAATTTTTCCCATCCTCTAATGGACCTAATGGACCTAATGGACTGCCGATCAAACTCCATTAGCTTCTTACCCGGCATGCATGGGGGGGGATAATCGGCTTACCAGGTTGTGTGAAAGCGATCCAGTGACTGCAGCCATCTCACAACTGAACAGTCAGCACATCAGATAGACACACACTCCTGGTGGATTCAGCTGCCAGGAGTGTGTGTAAACCCCGCCCGCCCCCCCACCCCGTATGATATGGCATACTTTAGTGGCAGTAAAGAAGGTAAAGCCCATCTCCCAGGAAAACAAAAACACTCCCTTGCAGTGGGGTCACCCTTGCACTCTAAGGGTTCAATGCTCCTTGGAAACTGGAAAAGGCAGTTTTACTTACCGGATCCCCTGCTCCCCCAACAGGTGGCGCTCTCCTCTTCTACCCCACCCTTCAGCTTGTGGACTGTCCCTTCAACTATGGACCTTGCCGTGTACTCTGTGATATTAGAGGACCAGCAAACATACAAAAAAGAAAGGGTGCAAAGGCCGAGTGCATGATCAGAAACAACTTTATTGGAAAAGGAAAAGTAACGAGTAAATTCTCACAATAGCCACGGGCTAAAATTGCATTATAGGACAGACCCGCGTGGCAGGGTAAGCTTCATAAGGGGGAGCAACGGCACAAATCTGGTGTCACTGAGACTCGCCAACTAACGCGTTTTAATCAGATGCTCTAACACAAATGCATAAGCTGATGTTCCTGCACAGAGTCCGGGATGTCAAAGACAGTTCTCAGTCCGGACTAGAGATGGGAAGGCATGGGGAAAAAAAAATTTTTTTTCTCCAAAAAATTGAAAATAAAAGGAATATGTGTGGAATATGTTCTTTTACAATGACACATAATATATCTATGGCAGGGTGTTCAGACTGTATAAAATTAATAACTTAATGAAAGATTTCTGGGACTTTATGTACAATCTTAAATTATTACAAGTCTCAGCTGAAGACCATCAAATCCTGGAATACAATTCAAGTAACACTGTACTTCTCAATGCAGATATGCATATCTGCCACTCGGGGGCACTAAAGGTGAAAAGGCTCCAGTTTAGGTTGCTTGTGGGCTCCATCTTGTACCTTCTACAGTTGGGTGATTGCAGTGGTGTATTTTTGTTTTGTGCTGCCCTAGGCATGACTAAAATCGAGCGCCCCCATCTAAATTTGTCCCATCCCTTCCTATTTAAGATCCACCCCTTCATGTTCCACAACTGCACATCCTTCTGAGCACCTGTTCCACCGCGGCACCCCCTCCTGAGCAACTGTTCCACCACTGTACCCCTTTCTTTTCCCCCTCAGCATCTCCTCCTGTTCCACCACCGCACCCCTCCTGAGCACCTTTCCCACCTCTGCACCCCCCCATTTCACCATTGCACCCCCTTCTCAGCACCTCGTCCACTTCACCCCCTCCTGAGCACCTGTTGCACCATGGCACTGAGTACCTTTTCCACCTCTGCTCCCCCTCCTGTTTCACCACTACATCACCTTCTGAGCACCTGGTCCACCACCACACCCCCTCATGAGCACCTTTTCCACCTCTGCACCCCCTCCTTTTCCACCTCTGCACCCCCTGTTTCCCCATTGCACCCCCTTCTGAGCACCTAGTCCACCTGAGTACCTGGTCCACCACCGCACCCCCTGCTGAGCACCTTTTCCACCTCTGCACCCCCCTCCTGTGTCACCACTACACCACCTTCTGAGTACCTGGTCCACCACCGCACATCCTCCTGAGCACCTTTTCCACCATTGCACCCTCTTTTGAGCACCTGGTCCACCTCTGCACCCCCTCCTTTTCTACCTCTGCAACCCCCCCCGTTTCACCATTGCACCCCCTTCTGAGCACCTGGTCCATCTGAGTACCTGGTCCACCACCGCACCCCCTCATGAACACCTTTTCCACCTCTGCACCCCCTCCTTTTCCACCTCTGCACCCCCCTCCTGTTTCACTACTACACCACCTTCTGAGCACCTGGTCTACCTCCGTACACCCTCCTGAGCACCTGTTCTACCTCTGTACACCCTCCTGAGCACCTTTTCCACCACTGCACCCCCCTCCTGTTTCACCACTACACCACCTTCTGAGCACCTGGTCTACCTCCGTACACCCTCCTGAGTACCTGGTCTACCTCCGTACACCCTCCTGAGTACCTGGTCTACCTCCGTACACCCTCCTGAGTACCTGGTCTACCTCCGTACATCCTCCTGAGCACCTTTTCCACCACTGCACCCTCTTCTGAGCACCTGGTCCACCTCAGTAAACCCTCCTGATCACCAGCACTCAAGAACACACACCAATTCCAATACCTCTGATGCCTCTTCCACCCTCCTACACGCTACTTCCTCTGTTTCTTCCAAGTGGAATGGAGCCAACTGACGTGGCTGCTGCCATAAGGTCCGGGCTCAGTGGGAAAGGAGTAATGCTGCAGCTGCCGGACAGATGATTTGATGATGGAAAAAGTGGTGGGTGGACATCCAGAGAGTGGAGTGAGCAGCAGCACTGACAGCAGAGTCCCTAGCGTAGCCATACCCTGTGATATTGGGACACAGCATGGCCACCGTGGGACAACTATCTGAAAGATGGGCCTCCCTGGAGCATGGACGGGGTCGCCATTGCGACCTCTGGCTCTACGCCAGTGCTCCTAGTGTCCCACCTGCCTGGGGGTCAGCGCTGCCCCCCTGAAAATGCCGCCCAAGGAAAACGCCTTGCTAGCCTGGCAGTAGATATGCCCCTGGGTGACTATCGGAATACAATACATGACGGTTTCTGTCCTCTCAGGCCTCAACCAGTTCAGCTCAGGTCAGCGAACCTTTCATCAGTAACATCCATCAGCTTGTGTGTTTTTTGTTCAACTGGCCTTTGGCTCGAAAATGAAAATGATTCGGCAGCAACATAGCTACTGATAACGTTCACAGAGCCGGCAGCACAGTGCCCCCCCCACCTCCTTCCGGCGGGACCTCCTCCTCCTGTGGTTCCCGGGATCTCCACTCTTAACGGAGCCCCGGAACACAACCGCCACCTACGGGAGGGAGAGCGCTGTGACAATGAGGTGATTCCATGCCATGATCTCACTTGCAAACAGTGAAACCGGAACTGATGTCACTTTCCGTATCAGATGCACCTTTTCCTGACCAGTACAGCCACGGGACACATCTAACCAAGCCGTCCTGTGATTGGTTAGATGGCAGGAAGGTCAGGGGAGACATTGGGGGTCTATGACCAACCTATTACCAAACCTTACCAACCGTTCAGTGTCTGCTACCCCTCTCTGCCAATCCCTCAACTGGCCTCCATTCAATGTCCTCCACCCCTCTCTGCCAATCCCTCCACTGGCCTCTAATCAGTGTCCTCCACCCCTCTCTGCCAATCCTTCCACTGGCCTCCACTCAGTGTCCTTAACCCCTCTCTGCCAATCCCTCAACTGGCCTCCATTCAATGTCCTCCACCCCTCTCTGGCAATCCCTCCACTGGCCTCCATTCAGTGTCCTCCATCCCTCTCTGCCAATCCCTCTACTGGCCTCCATTCAGTGTCCTCCAATCTCTCTGTCAATCCCCCCACTGGCCTCCATTCAGTGTCCTCTACCCCTCTCTGCCAATCCCTCCAATGGCCACCATTCAGTGTCCTCTACCCCTCTCTGCCAATCCCTCCACTGGCCTCCATTTAGTGTCCTCTACCCCTCTCTGCCAATCCCTCCACTGGCTTCCACTTGCCCAATGAATAAAATTCAAAATACTAACAACTTACAAAGCCATCCACAAATATGCCCCCAGCTACATCACCAACCTGGTCTCAAAATATCAACCAAACCGCTCTCTTCGATCCTTCCAAGACCTTCTGCTCTCTAGTTCCTGTGTTAAGTCCTCCCATGCTCCCCTTCAGGACTTCTCCCGAGCTTCTCCCATCCCATGGAACTCCCTAACCCAATCTGTCTGTCTGTCTCCTAATCTATCCATCCTTAGACGATCCCTGAAAACCTTTCTCTTTAAAGAAGCCTATCCTGCTTCTACCTAGTAAACCGCCATTTATTTCCTCCATCAGCTAATCCCCACCACAGCTATTACCTTTTGTATCACTCAACCCTTCCTCCTAGATTGTAAGCTCCCAGGATCAGGGCCCTCTGTTTCCTGTTGTACCACATTGCATGGAACCCTGGTTGAGAAATCCTGATCTAGAGTTTATAGAAAAACTGGAAAGGTACATATGAATCCCCTTGGGACTTTAACGGCAGAAAAAAAATAGAGGAAATATCTAAAACACCAATTTTTGATTCACATTCACATAAAGATTATGGCCAAAAGGCCTAAAAAACCTGATAGGGGTTCAACTACCGTTGCACATGCAATAAAAAAAGCACGGTCTACATGGTGTGACACCTGCCATCATTAATGACAAATCTTTTTACATCTAGTTGATCAGACAGATATCCCTGTGGTGGTCTTTTGGGTCCCTTGTAGTTGTGTGGTGAACTGTGGGGGCTCTGATGGCGAACTCCTTGTGACTCTAGGTGGACAGCTCTGATGGCGAACTCCTGGTGACTCTGGGTGGACAGCTCTGATGGCGAACTCCTGGTGACTCTAGGTGGACAGCTCTGATGATGAACTCCTGGTGACTCTAGGTGGACAGCCCTGATGGCGAACTCCTGGTGACTCTGGTTGGACAGCTCTGATGGCGAACTTCTGGTGACTCTAGGTGGACAGCTCTGATGGCGAACTCCTGGTGACTCTTGGTGGACAGCTCTGATGGCGAACTCCTGGTGACTCTTGGTGGACAGCTCCGATGGAGAACTCCTGGTGACTCTAGGTGGACAGCTCTGATGATGAACTCCTGGTGACTCTAGGTGGACAGCCCTGATGGCGAACTCCTGGTGACTCTGGTTGGACAGCTCTGATGGCGAACTTCTGGTGACTCTAGGTGGACAGCTCCGATGGAGAACTCCTGGTGACTCTGGGTGGACAGTTTTGATGACGAACTCCTGGTGACTCTAGGTGGACAGCTCTGATGGCGAACTCCTGGTGACTCTGGGTGGACAGCTCCGATGGCGAACTCCTGGTGACTCTGGGTGGACAGCTCTGATTGCGAACTCCTGGTGAATTTAGGTGGACAGCTCCGATGGCGATCTCCTTGTGACTCTAGGTGGACAGCTCCGATGGAGAACTCCTGGTGACTCTAGGTGGACAGCTCTGATGGCGAACTCCTGGTGAATCTAGGTGGACACCAGCCTTTATGGGTTGTTTTTACCAGTACTGGACATGGTCATACTGACATACACATTGACTCACAACTATACCCATCTGTTTCCCTGAAGGAGAAACTTTGTTCCGAAACATGTTGGGAGTTATTGGAAGACTACCCCACTATCAATCAAGATTTATTCTTGTGTATCGGTGAGTTTGTATTCTGTTTAATCACCATCAGGTTTTTTTAGACCTTTTGGCCGTAATCTTTATGCGAATAAAAATTGACAATTGGTCTTTTTAGATCTTTCCTCTATTTTATTTCTTAACCACTTCCAGTCCGGACACTTTCACTCCCTTCCAGTCCGGACACTTTCCCTCCTTACAGTCTGGACACTTTCACCCCCTTCCAGTCTGGACACTTTCACCCCCTTCCAGTCCGGACACTTTCCCCCCCTTCCAGTCCGGACATTTTCCCCGCTTCCAGTCTGGACATTTTCCCCCCCTTCCAGTCCGGACGCTTTCCTCCCCTTCCAGTCTGGACACTTTCACCCCCTTCCAGTCTGGACACTTTCACCCCCTTCCAGTCCGGACACTTTCACCCCCTTCCAGTCCGGACACTTTCACCTCCTTCCAGTCCGGACACTTTCACCTCCTTCCAGTCTGGACACTTTCCCCCACTTTCAGTCCAGACACTTTCCCTCCCTTCCAGTCCGGACACTTTCACCCCCTTCCAGTCCGGACACTTTCCCCCCCTTCCAGTCCGGACACTTTCACCTCCTTCCAGTCCGGACACTTTCACCCCCTTCCAGTCCGGACACTTTCACCCCCTTCCAGTCCGGACACTTTCCCCCCCTTCCAGTCCGGACACTTTCACCCCCTTCCAGTCCGGACACTTTCACCCCCTTCCAGTCCGGACACTTTCACCCCCTTCCAGTCCGGACACTTTCCCCCCCTTCCAGTCCGGACACTTTCACCCCCTTCCAGTCCGGACAATTTCCCCCCCCCCCTTCCAGTCCAGGCCAATTTTCAGCATTCAGCGCTGTCACACTTTGAATGACAATTGCGCGGTCATGCAACACTGTACCCATATTAATTTTTTAGCATTTTTTTGAGACAGATAAAACTTTATTTTGGTGGTATTTATTCACCTCTGGGATTTTTATTTTTTTCTATATATATGAAAAAGTCCAAACATTTTGAAAAGAAAGTGTTTTTCTTATAAAATTTTGCAAATAAATAATCTTTCTTCATACATTTTGGCCAAAATATATTCATCTATCTTTTTAGTGAAAAAAAAACCAAATTAGTTTATAACCAAAAATTATAATTTTCAAAACATATTTTGACTTTTTTATTAAATTTTTTTTATTATTATTTATGTTTTGGGGTTTTTTTTACATACTGTCACCCTAGCAGTAGTGTCACCATGGTGGGGGGTGATGAAGATTTTTTTCTTTTTTACACTGATTGCTTTTACACCCATAAAGGCTGTAATATCAATAATTTCTCCTTCTCTCTGGCTGCATTCTTGCAGCCATTGAGAAATACTGTGAGAGCTGTGATTGGTCCCAGCTTGTCACACGGTACAAGGCTGTTGTGAATGGCCCTGTACCATGTGACCTCTGTGATCATTCACAGATTTCACACGTAGTAAGCAATGATGTCAGAAGTGACATCTTGCTTACTGCTATTCATGTGATCACTGATTGGCCAATCAGTGATCACATGATCGGGACCTCGCACAGAGGTCCTGTACAGCTATCGATGTTCTGCTGTGTCCTCTGGACACAGCAGGCACCGGATCGCGGTGTTGTGCGCTCCTAGGGAGCACGCATAGGCAGGGTAACGGGGAGGACATTTATAAACGGCCACCCACCCCTACACTGCTCCCATCCGGCCATTTATATACATGAGCCAGACGGGAAGTGGTTAACATCCCAAGGGGATTCATATGTACCTTTTAGGTCTTTGTATATGCAATTTGGGATATTGCGCAGTTACCACTTGTTTTCTATCACTAGGCTCACACCTTCCTCATCTCATCATTTCTACAGTACAATTCCTGCAATTTGCAAATATTGTGAGAAAAAATATTCTTTTCCAAATGCTACAAGGATGACGAAACACATCCCGGCATGCCAGAGGTGCCCTAAAGACATTAAAAATACTTTATGGAATGAAATGATGAGGACTAGAATGAAAGGGAGAGCAGCTTTTCCCTCCAGAGATCTCAGTCCAGAAACACTCTTTCTGCTGCTTCTGGATCATCGCAAATTGTAAAAAGCAAGTTTAGATTATTTACTGAATAAGCTGTATTTTTATTCCAAGAATAATCATTCTATATACTCAGCATTTCATGTTCCCAGCGTAACAAAATGACTTTCAATTTATAAAACTACTCCACATTTTTCTCATGGCTTCAAAATTTCTGGAAATTTTACATGTCTAGTTTGGACTAATGGTCGGTAGCCGATCAGGTGACCACAGTAACAGCCAATCACATATGATCGCCGATCCCTCCTGGCCCTTGTGTTGTTTTCTGCTCTTGAATAGAGACAAAGATACATTGTATACCAGAGGAGAAAAATTGTGAGTAAAATAAAGTGTATGCAAAAAAAAAAAAACAGAAAAAAATAGCTAGTGAAGGGTTTCATTTAGGTCAGTGTCAGGTTTTGAGGTTAGGGTCAAAGGTCAGGTTTAACCCCTTCCCGCCCTGAGGGTATAACAAATGTTAATGCCTAAGCACAATTCTGCAATGTTGACCTGTGTTAGTAAAACCGTCCGTATCATCACAACTACTTTGTACATCCGGGTGGATTATACCGAGATTTTTTTCAGGACAAATTGGGCTTTCATTTGGTGGTAAATGGTAATGGAGATCTCCTGATTTTTTCAATTATCAAAGGAAAACTGGCCCAAAACAGTAAAAAAAAAATAAATATTTTTTTTTTATATAGCTGTGTTTCTTGTTACTACAATAACCGACCACCAAAGAACAATCCAAAATAAAATCTCCAGCTCTTGACGATCGCAGCGATACCAAATATATATATGGATGTTATTTGTTGTTTGCACCCGGAGTACCGCCCAGAAACAATAGTGCGCATTTTGTTTTTGTCTTTTTTTACCTAAAACACACTGACACTGACTGACACTGATTTTTTAAATTCTGACCTTTCACCCTGACCTTTTGACATTGACCTTTGACCCTGACCTTGTTCCAAACACTAACCCGGGCACTGAACTACATCAAACCTCAATCTAGGTATTTTTTCTTTATTTTTTTTATTTTTTTATATTTATTTATGTTTTTCTTTTTTTTTTTTTTTTTTTTATACAAACATTTTTTTTTCTCTCTATGCCAAAAGTTAGAGAGATACAATATATAATAGAATGTATATAATATACAATGTATAATAGAATGTATATAATGATACAATGTATAATAGGATGTATATAATGATACAATGTATAATGGAATCTATATAATGATACAATGTATAATGGGATGTATATAATGATACAATATATAATAGGATGTATATAATGATACAATGTATAATAGGATGTATACAATGTATAATGTGATGTATATAAGGATACAATGTATAATGGAATCTATATAACGATACAATGTATAATGGAATGTATATAATGATACAATGTATAATGGGATGTATATAATGATACAATGTATAATGGAATCTATATAACGATACAATGTATAATGGAATGTATATAATGATACAATGTATAATGGGATGTATATAATGATACAATGTATAATGGGATGTATATAATGATACAATGTATAATAGGATGTATATAATGATACAATGTATAATGGAATGTTTATAATGATACAATGTATCTCCCTCCTCCATTCATAGAGAGAGAAAAAAAAACAAGGGGGCCGGGCTGTACAGTGACTGATCCCTGTGATAGCCAATCAGAGGCTTTTACAGCGATCATGTGACCCGGAATCGGGAGTCCTGGGTCCCAATCGTTAGAACGGGACCCGGGGCTCTCAGTGACACTGCGGTCTTTGTGCTGGGAGCGCGCTGTGCGGCGTGATCGGAGCACAAAGACAGGTACGCAAATATATATTTGTGTGCTGTCCCCATCAAGGGGGTTAATGTATTTTAGGTAAGATTGAAAAAATGCATTTTTTAAAATTTAGTATTAGTGTGCAGGATAAAAAAAAAGCAAAATGCGCACTATTGTGTTTGCGCCTTACTGCGGGTACAAACAACAAATAACACACACATAGATGGTATCGCTGCGATGGTCAGGAGATGGAGAATTCATTTTGGGTTGTTCTTTGGTGGTAGGTCATGGTAACACCAAGAAATATACAGCTACATTTGAAAGATATACATTTTGGTACTATTTATACCAATTTTCCTTTGATGATTAAAAAAAAATCAGGAGATATCCATTACCAATTACCTCCAGATGAAAGCCCAATTTGTCCGGACTCCTGGATGTACAATATGTACAGATTTACCAAAACATAGTTGTGACAAAACTGTTCAGGCATTGAGATTTGTTCTACCGTCATGAAGGGGTTAATAACATTTCCCGAAGCACCGACTGCCGCACATAGGTGTTCCAGGTTTAGAAATAAGCCCCGAAGATAAAGCAATGACATGAATAATTCTTCAAAAAGATACATATTAAACGTTTCCCGTGTTAGCTTTGAGCTAGATTTAAATATTTCATTTTTTTCCCCCCCAAAGCATCAGAGTACTAATATTACCTCATTAAAAAAAAAAAAAAAAAGCTGGACAGATTTTATAACTGGGGGATTTTTATTACATAATATAACACCGGATAATAAAGGGATCTCATTTTTGGCTTGCATCCTCCTTTTCCCACAAGCCATAGGTGACAGACTGAATGGAAACATTGAATGGATACCTGGCAGCACTTTTTTTATTTATAATCAATATTATACTAAAAAGAGTTCAACTGACAAAGACAAGAGGCCAAAGTATTCAGAGGGAAAAAAAAATTATTTATTTTTTCTGTGAGACAAACCAAATAAAATAACCTTTTTTATTGCTACGTTGCAGCATCAACATAACCAATGAATTCAAATATATTTAAAACCCAAAAATTTTGTTTTTAAGCATATATATATATATTTAATTATTTTTTTTTGTATAGGTAAATTCCCATTTTTTTTTTTTTTTTTTAAAATGGGAAATTACCTCTACAAAAAAAGCTGGACGGATTTTATAACCGGGGGATTTTTATTACACAATATAAAACCGGATAATAAAGGGATCTCATTTTTGGCTTGCATCCTCCTTTTCCCACAAGCCATAGGTGACAAACTGAATGGAAACATTGAATGGATACCTAGCAGCATTTTTTTTTTATTATAGTCAATATTATACTAAAAAGAGTTCAACTGACAAAGACGAGAGTCCAAAGTATTCAGAGGGAAAAAAAAATTATTTATTTTTTCTGTGAGACAAACCAAATAAAATAACCTTTTTTATTGCTACGTTGCAGCATCAACATAACTGATGAATTCAAATATATTTCAAACCCAAACATTTTGTTTTTAAGTGTGTATGTATATATATATATATATTTATTTTTTTGCATAGGTAAATTCCCATTTAAAAAAAAAAATGGGAATTTACCTATACAAACAAAGTTGGACGGATTTTATAACCGGGGGATTTTTATTACATAATATAAAACTGGATAATAAAGGGATCTCATTTTTGGCTTGCATTCTCCTTTTCCCACAAGCCATAGGTGACAAACTGAATGGAAACATTGAATAGATACCTGGCAGCATTTTTTTTTAACTATATTCAATATTGTACTAAAAAGAGTTCAACTGACAAAGACAAGAGGCCAAAGTATTCAGAGGGAAAAAAAAAAAAAAATATATATATATATATATATATATATATATATATATATATATATATATATGTGAGACAAACCAAATAAAATAACCTTTTTTATTGCTATGTTGCAGCATCAACATAACCGATGAATTAACATATATTTTAAACTTAAACATTTTGTTTTTCAGTATACATATATATATATTTATTTTTTCTTGTTTTTTTGCATAGGTAAATTCCCATTTTGTAAAACATTTTTTACCTATACAAAAAAAGCTGGACAGATTTTATAACCGGGGGGATTTTTATTAGATAAAATAAGACCGGATGATAAAGAGATCTCATTTTTGGCCTGCATTAACCAATGAGTTAAAATATATTTAAAATCCAAATATTTTGTTTTTAAGTATATATATATATATATATATATATATATATATATATACAGTGGGGATGGAAAGTTTGGGCACCCCAGCTAAAGATTTGTATTAATGTGCATAAAGAAGCCAAGGAAAGATGGAAAAATCTCCAAAAGGCATCAAATTACAGATTAGACATTCTTATAATATGTCAACAAAAGTTAGATTTTATTTCCATCATTTACACTTTCAAAATAACAGAAAACAAAAAAATGGCGTCTGCAAAAGTTTGGGCCCCCTGCAGAGTTAATATCTTGTACTGCCCCCTTTGGAAAGCTGAGACCTGCCAGTGTCATGGATTGTTCTCCATCATCGTCTGGGAAGACCAGGTGATGTCAATCTCAAAGGTTTTAAATGCCCAGACTCATCTGACCTTGCCCCAACAATCAGCACCATGGGTTCTTCTAAGCAGTTGTCTAGAAAACTGAAACTGAAAATAGTTGACGCTCACAAAGCTGGAGAAGGCTATAAGAAGATAGCAAAGCGTTTTCAGATGTCAATATCCTCTGTTCGGAATGTCATTAAGAAATGGCAGTCATCAGGAACAGTGGAAGTTAAAGCAAGATCTGGAAGACCAAGAAAAATATCAGACAGAACAGCTCGCAGGATTGTGAGAAAAACAATTCAAAACCCACGTTTGACTGCAGGATCCCTCCAGAAAGATCTGGCAGACACTGGAGTTGTGGTCACTATTCCACTATAAAGAGATACTTGTACAAATATGGTCTTCATGGAAGAGTCATCAGAAGAAAACCTCTTCTACGTCCTCACCACAAAAATCATTGTTTGAACTTTGCAAATGAACATATAGACAAGCCTGATGCATTTTGGAAACAAGTTCTGTGGACCGATGAGGTTAAAATGGAACTTTTTGGCCGGAATGAGCAAAGGTACGTTTGGAGAAGAAGGGGCACAGAATTGAATGAAAAGAACCTCTGTCCAACTGTGAAGCATGGGGTTGGATCAATCATGCTTTGGGGTTGTGTTGCAGCCAGTGGCACAGGGAACATCTCACAAGTAGAAGGAAAAATGGATTCAATAAAATTTCAGCAAATTTTGGATGGTAACTTGATGCCATCTGTGAAAAAGCTGAAGTTAAAGAGAGGATGGCTTCAACAAATGGATAATGATCCTAAACACACCTGGAAATCCACGGGGGATTACATCAAGAGGCGTAAACTGAAGGTTTTGCCATGGCCTTCGCAATCTCCTGACCTCAACATCATTGAAAATCTATGGATAGACCTTAAAAGAGCCGTGCGTGACAGACAGCCCAGAAATCTCAAAGAACTGGAAGACTTTTGTAAGGAAGAATGGGCAAAGATCCCTCAAACAAGAACTGAAAGACTCTTGGCTGGCTACAAAAAGCGTTTACAAGCTGTGATACTTGCCAAAGGGGGCAGTACAAGATATTAACTCTGCAGGGGGCCCAAACTTTTGCAGACGCCATTTTTTTGTTTTCTGTTATTTTGAAAGTGTAAATGATGGAAATAAAATCTAACTTTTGTTGACATATTATAAGAATGTCTAATCTGTAATTTGATGCCTTTTGGAGATTTTTCCATCTTTCCTTGGCTTCTTTATGCACATTAATACAAATTTTTAGCTGGGGTGCCCAAACTTTCCATCCCCACTGTATATATATATATATTTGTTTTTCTTTTGTATAGGTAAATTCCCATTTTTTTTATTTTTTTTTTAATTTTCAGTAGATTAGATTAATGGTTAAAACCCACTAAAAATAAAACACTATACTTATATGGTAGCTAAATGTCAAAATATTATATTTCAGCTTAGACTTGTCCCCAAACCAACATATAATACTCCATAAGGAGGAATGATCAAAGATGGCAGCTGTGTTCCAGAGCTAAAGGTTCAGGCGATCTTCTTGAGGATCTTTGTATCAAAGGTTTTGGGATTTTTTTATTTGCATATGTTGTGGGGATACCTTACGGCCCAATCACGCCTGTGCATTGTGGCACCACGCTGAAACATGGGAGTTAATGTCTCCTTGAGAGTTTTGGGATCCTACGATGAGGCAGAGAAGTTAAGTGTGGTGGTCGAAAGTGAGGGTGCAAGGTGGGAATACTTCTTTGTTCTCCTGTTTGGTGCTCTTTAATTTTCCTCTGTGTTTTTACATGGGGGGGGGAGGGGGTCTACAGCATAGGCCGTGTCCACGCCATTCTTCAGAACTGGAGCCAATAGCAATCAAGACAAAAGGATGAATTAAGTACCAATAGTCAAAAGGTATGTCCAAAGGTGTACCGCCGTAAACTAAACGTCATTACGTGTGGCGGCCTTCAAACTCATTCCCGTTCTAACACAAGGGTGTCAAACTGGTGGCCCTCCAGCTGTTGCCAAACTACAAGTCCCATCATGCGTCTATCTTTGGGAGTCAGGCTTGTAACTGTCAGTCTTGCAATGCCTCATGGGACTTGTAGTTTGACAACAGCTGGAGGGCCGCCAGTTTGACACCCGTGTGTTAGAACATGCCAGGACTTGGAGGGCTGCCATGGCCCGTGTCAAAAACCTAACAATGTCTGGCACAAGTACCAGAAGTAAGTTCTAATACCGCGTATTCTGAGACAGTGAAGGGGGCTGAATGTCCTTTACAAACTATTGTCCACCAACAATTGACGTCGTCCTACACCAGTTGTTGCAAATTTTGCAAACTCAATAATTGCTTTGGAAATAAAAGCTTCTGTCTATATTTATACCGTCTGATACTGTAAACCAAATGTTGCTTGGGAGTTTCTTCACCAATGAGTAGTTATTGCCTCACTGATAAGTAACTAGTGGCACCAATCAACTTTTCAGCCATCTGAAGGAGACAAATGACCACCAATGTAAGGGGCATTCCACCCACTGACCACCAATGTAAGGGACATTCTTCCCACTGACCCCCAATGTAAGGGACATTCTTCCCACTGACCCCCAATGTAAGGGACATTCTTCCCACTGATCACCAATGTAAGGGACATTCTTCCCACTGACCTCCAATGTAAGGGACATTCTTCCCACTGATCACCAATGTAAGGGACATTCTTCCCACTGATCACCAATGTAAGGGACATTCTTCCCACTGACCTCCAATGTAAGGGACATTCTTCCCACTGATCACCAATGTAAGGGACATTCTTCCCACTGACCCCCAATGTAAGGGACATTCTTCCCACTGATCACCAATGTAAGGGACATTCTTCCCACTGACCCCCAATGTAAGGGACATTCTTCCCACTGACCCCCAATGTAAGGGACATTCTTCCCACTGATCACCAATGTAAGGGACATTCTTCCCACTGACCACCAATGTAAGGGACATTCTTCCCACTGACCCCCAATGTAAGGGACATTCTTCCCACTGACCCCCAATGTAAGGGACATTCTTCCCACTGACCCCCAATGTAAGGGACATTCTTCCCACTGACCACCAATGTAAGGGACATTCTTCCCACTGATCACCAATGTAAGGGACATTCTTCCCACTGATCACCAATGTAAGGGACATTCTTCCCACTGACCATCAATGTAAGGGACATTCTTCCCACTGACCCCCAATGTAAGGGACATTCTTCCCACTGACCCCCAATGTAAGAAACATTCTTCCCACTGACCCCCAATGTAAGGGACATTCTTCCCACTGACCCCCAATGTAAGGGACATTCTTCCCACTGATCACCAATGTAAGGAACATTCTTCCCACTGACCCCCAATGTAAGGGACATTCTTCCCACTGACCCCCAATGTAAGGGGCATTCTTCCCACTGACCCCCAATGTAAGGGACATTCTTCCCACTAACCCCCAATGTAAGGAACATTCTTCCCACTGACCCCCAATGTAAGGGACATTCTTCCCACTGACCCCAATGTAAGGGACATTCTTCCCACTGACCCCCAATGTAAGGGACATTCTTCCCACTGACCCCCAATGTAAGGGACATTCTTCCCACTGACCCCCAATGTAAGGGACATTCTTCCCACTGACCCCCAATGTAAGGGACATTCTTCCCACTGACCTCCAATGTAAGGGACATTCTTCCCACTGATCACCAATGTAAGGGACATTCTTCCCACTGACCACCAATGTAAGGGACATTCTTCCTACTGATCACCAATGTAAGGGACATTCTTCCCACTGACCACCAATGTAAGGGACATTCTTCCCACTGATCACCAATGTAAGGGACATTCTTCCCACTGACCTCCAATGTAAGGGACATTCTTCCCCACTGATCACCAATGTAAGGGACATTCTTCCCACTGACCCCCAATGTAAGGGACATTCTTCCCACTGACCCCCAATGTAAGGGACATTCTTCCCACCGACCCCCAATGTAAGGGACATTCTTCCCACCGACCCCCAATGTAAGGGACATTCTTCCCACTGACCCCCAATGTAAGGGACATTCTTCCCACTGACCCCCAATGTAAGGGACATTCTTCCCACTGACCCCCCAATGTAAGGGACATTCTTCCCACTGACCCCCAATGTAAGGGACATTCTTCCCACTGATCCCCAATGTAAGGGACATTCTTCCCCACTGATCACCAATGTAAGGGACATTCTTCCCCACTGATCACCAATGTAAGGGACATTCTTCCCACTGATCACCAATGTAAGGGACATTCTTCCCACTGACCCCCAATGTAAGGGACATTCTTCCCACTGATCACCAATGTAAGGGACATTCTTCCCACTGATCCCCAATGTAAGGGACATTCTTCCCCACTGATCACCAATGTAAGGGACATTCTTCCCACTGACCACCAATGTAAGGGACATTCTTCCCACTGACCCCCAATGTAAGGGACATTCTTCCCACTGATCACCAATGTAAGGGACATTCTTCCCACTGATCACCAATGTAAGGGACATTCTTCCCACTGACCCCCAATGTAAGGGACATTCTTCCCACTGACCCCCAATGTAAGGGACATTCTTCCCACTGATCACCAATGTAAGGGACATTCTTCCCACTGACCACCAATGTAAGGGACATTCTTCCCACTGATCACCAATGTAAGGGACATTCTTCCCACTGATCACCAATGTAAGGGACATTCTTCCCACTGACCATCAATGTAAGGGACATTCTTCCCACTGACCCCCAATGTAAGGGACATTCTTCCCACTGACCCCCAATGTAAGAAACATTCTTCCCACTGACCCCCAATGTAAGGGACATTCTTCCCACTGACCCCCAATGTAAGGGACATTCTTCCCACTGATCACCAATGTAAGGAACATTCTTCCCACTGACCCCCAATGTAAGGGACATTCTTCCCACTGACCCCCAATGTAAGGGGCATTCTTCCCACTGACCCCCAATGTAAGGGACATTCTTCCCACTAACCCCCAATGTAAGGAACATTCTTCCCACTGACCCCCAATGTAAGGGACATTCTTCCCACTGACCCCAATGTAAGGGACATTCTTCCCACTGACCCCCAATGTAAGGGACATTCTTCCCACTGACCCCCAATGTAAGGGACATTCTTCCCACTGACCCCCAATGTAAGGGACATTCTTCCCACTGACCCCCAATGTAAGGGACATTCTTCCCACTGACCTCCAATGTAAGGGACATTCTTCCCACTGATCACCAATGTAAGGGACATTCTTCCCACTGACCACCAATGTAAGGGACATTCTTCCTACTGATCACCAATGTAAGGGACATTCTTCCCACTGACCACCAATGTAAGGGACATTCTTCCCACTGACCATCAATGTAAGGGACATTCTTCCCACTGACCCCCAATGTAAGGGACATTCTTCCCACTGACCTCCAATGTAAGGGACATTCTTCCCCACTGATCACCAATGTAAGGGACATTCTTCCCACTGACCCCCAATGTAAGGGACATTCTTCCCACCGACCCCCAATGTAAGGGACATTCTTCCCACCGACCCCCAATGTAAGGGACATTCTTCCCACTGACCCCCAATGTAAGGGACATTCTTCCCACTGACCCCCCAATGTAAGGGACATTCTTCCCACTGACCCCCAATGTAAGGGACATTCTTCCCACTGATCCCCAATGTAAGGGACATTCTTCCCCACTGATCACCAATGTAAGGGACATTCTTCCCACTGATCACCAATGTAAGGGACATTCTTCCCACTGACCCCCAATGTAAGGGACATTCTTCCCACTGATCACCAATGTAAGGGACATTCTTCCCACTGATCCCCAATGTAAGGGACATTCTTCCCCACTGATCACCAATGTAAGGGACATTCTTCCCACTGACCACCAATGTAAGGGACATTCTTCCCACTGACCCCCAATGTAAGGGACATTCTTCCCACTGATCACCAATGTAAGGGACATTCTTCCCACTGATCACCAATGTAAGGGACATTCTTCCCACTGACCCCCAATGTAAGGGACATTCTTCCCACTGACCCCCAATGTAAGGGACATTCTTCCCACTGATCACCAATGTAAGGGACATTCTTCCCACTGATCACCAATGTAAGGGACATTCTTCCCACTGACCCCCAATGTAAGGGACATTCTTCCCACTGACCCCCAATGTAAGGGACATTCTTCCCACCGACCCCCAATGTAAGGGACATTCTTCCCACTGACCCCCAATGTAAGGGACATTCTTCCCACTGACCCCCAATGTAAGGGACATTCTTCCCACCGACCCCCAATGTAAGGGACATTCTTCCCACTGACCCCCCAATGTAAGGGACATTCTTCCCACTGACCCCCAATGTAAGGGACATTCTTCCCACTGACCACCAATGTAAGGGACATTCTTCCCACTGATCCCCAATGTAAGGGACATTCTTCCCCACTGATCACCAATGTAAGGGACATTCTTCCCCACTGATCACCAATGTAAGGGACATTCTTCCCACTGACCCCCAATGTAAGGGACATTCTTCCCACTGACCCCCAATGTAAGGGACATTCTTCCCACTGATCACCAATGTAAGGGACATTCTTCCCACTGACCCCCAATGTAAGGGACATTCTTCCCACTGACCCCCAATGTAAGGGACATTCTTCCCACTGATCCCCAATGTAAGGGACATTCTTCCCACTGATCCCCAATGTAAGGGACATTCTTCCCACTGATCCCCAATGTAAGGAACATTCTTCTTCACTGATCACCAGTTTGTTAGGGCCTTTCACTGACCAGTAGTGTAAGAGAGAACTTCTTAATTCACCATCAAAGTACGGGGTCACTTTTCCACTGTAAGGAGCATTCTTCCCACTGACCACCAGTCTACTAGGCTCCCTTTACTGACCACAGTGTAAGAGAAAGTGTCTCCATTACATAGTTAGTCTGGCTGAAAAAAGACAAAAGTCCATCCAGTTCAACCAAAAAAATAAAAAGTTATAATCCTACACCCACAGGTGATCCAGAGGAAGGCAAAAAAAACCAGCAAAGCACGATCCAATATGCTCCTGCAGGGAAAAAATCCTTCCTGACCCCCGGAGAGGCAATCGGATATTCCCTGGATCACCTAATCACCAATATGAGAGAGCACTGTAGGTTTTTTTTTTCAAATATTACTAAAAATTGTATTTTTAGAGGGCATTCTCTACATGTATAAATACATCAGTGGTTCATATAGTGAGCTCAGTAGCTCAGTGTAGTTATTCCCCCTGAGGTCATCACAGAGGACAAGGGGGCGCTCTTTCTGGAGGAAAAGAGATTCAATCTCCAAACATGGAAAGGTTTCTTCACAGTAAGAGCTGTGAGAATGTGGAATAGACTCCCTCCAGAGTTGGTTGTGGCAGCTCAGTGGATTGCTGTAGGAAAGTCCTGGATTCTTTCTTGGATACACAGAATATAACTGGATATAACATTTACAGTTGTGTCCAAAATTATTCAACCCCCAATGCTGTAAAGGGGTTTAGGGACTATAGTGTACATTTGGAATTGTATTCAGAATCAAATCCTACAAGGACGTTGTAACTACCCAAATGCAACTAAAATGACATCAATTGTTTATGTAATACAGTAGTAAATGGTTCTTATGTGGTTTCTTCATTGCCACAATTATTCAACCCCTTAAAGACTACCACTCTGAAGAACAGAGGTTCATACAGGTGCTTTCCATCAGGTATTGAAAACACCTGTGGATGTCACCGAGCAGCAATCAAGCATAATAAGCACCAATTAGGCAGCTTTAAAATGACTGTGATACTCAGCTCCTTCTAGACATTTACTGGTGTGGTTACAAACATGGTGAAGGCAAGAGAATGGTCCAGGAAGACAAGAGAAGAGGTGATTTCTCTTCACAGGAAGGGCAATGGCTATAAGAAGATTGCAAAGATGTTAAACATACCAAGAGACACCTTAGGAAGCATCATTCGCAAATTCAAGGCAAAGGGCACTGTTGAAACGCTACCTGGTCGTGGCAGAAAGAAGATGCTGACTTCGACTGCTGTGCGCTACCTGAAGCGTAGAGTGGAGAGAAGTCCCCGTGTGACTGCTGAGGAACTGAGAAAAGATTTGTCAGATGTGGGTACAGAAGTTTCAGCCCAGACAATAAGACGCACACTGCGTAATGAAGGCCTCCGTGCCAGAACTCCCAGGCGTACCCCCTTGCTGTCTCCAAAGAATAAGAAGAGTCGACTGCAGTATGCCAAAAGCCATGTGGACAAACCACAAAAGTTGTGGGATAGTGTTCTGTGGACTGATGAAACAAAATTAGAACTGTTTGGGCCCATGGATCAACGCTATGTTTGGAGGAGGAAGAACAAGGCCTATGATGAAAAGAACACCTTGCCTACTGTGAAGCATGGTGGAGGGTCAATCATGCTTTGGGGCTGTTTTGCTTCTGCAGGTACAGGGAAGCTTCAGCGTGTGCAAGGTACCATGAATTCTCTTCAGTACCAGGAGATATTGGATGGAAACGTGATGCAGTCCGTCACACACCTGAGGCTTGGGAGACGTTGGACCTTTCAACAGGACAATGATCCCAAGCATACCTCCAAGTCCACTAGAGCATGGTTGCAGAGGAAAGGCTGGAACATTTTGGAGTGGCCATCGCAGTCACCAGACTTAAATCCGATTGAGAACCTCTGGTGGGACTTAAAGAAAGCAGTTGCAGTGCGCAAGCCTAAGAATGTGACTGAACTGGAGGCCTTTGCCCATGAAGAATGGGCGAAGATACCCGTAGATCGCTGCAAGACACTTGTGTCAAGCTATGCTTCACGTTTAAAAGCTGTTATAACTGTAAAAGGATGCTGTACTAAGTACTAAGATTGAATGTCACTTGGGGGTTGAATAAAACTGATAATGCTGTGAGCACAGAAAAGACATTTGTGGTTATTTCATTATAACTGTTATGTTATATTTGTCTGACCTACAAGTGCCTCTTTAATGTAAATGTAAGCAAGATGACTGAATGATCAAAAGCAATGTCAAACTGGCCAAAACACTCAATTTCAGTGGGGGTTGAATAATTTTGGACACAACTGTATAGGGAAAGGTGATCCAGGGAATATCCGATTGCCTCTCGGGGGATCAGGAAGGAATTTTTTTCCCCTGCAGGAGCAGATTGGATCGTGCTTTGCTGGGTTTTTTGCCTTCCTCTGGATCAACTGTGGGTGTAGGATTGTAACTATTTTTTTCTATGGTTGAACTGGATGGACTTTTGTCTTTTTTTCAGCCAGACTAACTATGTAACTATGGAACTATGGAACTATGGAACTATGTAACTGTGGAACTATGGAACTGTGGAACTGTGGAACTATGGAACAATGTAACTGTGGAACTGTGGAACTGTGAAACTATGTAACTATGGAACTGTGGAACTATGGAACTATGGAACTGTGGAACTGTGAAACTATGGAACTATGGAACAATGTAACTGTGGAACTGTGGAACTATGGAACTATGGAACTGTGGAAATGTGGAACTATGGAACCATGGAACTATGGAACTATGGAACTGTGGAACTATGGAACTATGTAACTGTGGAACTGTGGAACTATGGAACTATGGAACAATGTAACTGTGGAACTGTGGAACTATGGAACTATGGAACAATGTAACTGTGGAACTATGGAACTGTGGAACTGTGGAACTATGTAACTATGGAACTGTGGAACTATGGAACTATGGAACTGTGGAACTGTGGAACTGTGGAACTGTGGAACTGTGGAACTGTGAAACTATGTAACTATGGAACTGTGGAACTATAGAACTGTGGAACTATGGAACTGTGGAACTATGGAACTCTGGAACTGTGGAACTGTGAAACTATGTAACTATGGAACTGTGGAACTGTGGAACTGTGGAACTATGGAACTGTGGAACTGTGGAACTATGGAACTGTGGAACTGTGGAACTATGGAACTGTGGAACTGTGGAACTATGGAACTGTGGAACTGTGGAACTGTGGAACTATGGAACTGTGGAACAATGTAACTGTGGAACTATGGAACTATGGAACAATGTAACTGTGGAACTGTGGAACTGTGGAACTGTGGAACTATGGAACTATGGAACTGTGGAACTGTGGAACTATGGAACTATGGAACAATGTAACTGTGGAACTATGGAACTATGGAACAATGTAACTGTGGAACTGTGGAACTATGGAACTATGGAACTGTGAAACTATGTAACTGTGGAACTGTGGAACTATGGAACAATGTAACTGTGGAACTATGGAACTATGGAACTATGGAACTGTGAAACTATGTAACTGTGGAACTGTGGAACTGTGGAACTATGGAACAATGGAACAATGGAACTGTGGAACTGTGAAACTATGTAACTATGTAACTGTGAAACTATGGAACTATGGAACTGTGGAACTGTGGAACTGTGAAACTATGTAACTATGGAACTGTGGAACTATAGAACTATGGAACTATGGAACTGTGGAACTGTGGAACTATGGAACTCTGGAACTGTGGAACTGTGAAACTATGTAACTATGGAACTGTGGAACTGTGGAACTGTGGAACTATGGAACTGTGGAACTGTGGAACTATGGAACTGTGGAACTGTGGAACTATGGAACTGTGGAACTGTGGAACTATGGAACTGTGGAACTGTGGAACTATGGAACTGTGGAACAATGTAACTGTGGAACTATGGAACTATGGAACAATGTAACTGTGGAACTGTGGAACTGTGGAACTGTGGAACTATGGAACTATGGAACTGTGGAACTGTGGAACTATGGAACTATGGAACAATGTAACTGTGGAACTATGGAACTATGGAACAATGTAACTGTGGAACTGTGGAACTATGGAACTATGGAACTGTGAAACTATGTAACTGTGGAACTGTGGAACTATGGAACAATGTAACTGTGGAACTATGGAACTATGGAACTATGGAACTGTGAAACTATGTAACTGTGGAACTGTGGAACTGTGGAACTATGGAACAATGGAACAATGGAACTGTGGAACTGTGGAACTATGGAACTATGGAACTGTGAAAATATGGAACTATGTAACATTCCTGAGCATCAAGCATGCTAGTACCCCACATCCTTTATCTTTTGATTCTTAGATCCACAACTCACTGTCCACACGTATGTCTCGCTCGCTGTATATATCATACTTATTAGCCGCAGTTCCCTGAGACCTAGAGTTATTTCAGGGGTTCCTCCGTATTAAAGAGAATGGGAAATGCTGCTGTGAACGAGGAGCGCCATGCAAACCTTCCAAGATCTGTCATAGTGACAATATAAAAGAAATCTCTCTGCTGTGACCTGGGCCCCAATGGCCTTCCCAGCCTAATATCACGCTATGGATATTATTACATTTATTTCTCGATGTCCTATAACTCCCATCATTCACAATCGTTCCATCAGTAACAAGGAATGCAGGAAACAATACATCCGTGTCATGTTAATAACTCACGCCTTTATGGAAGGGTTAATAGGGAAACCATAAAGGTTTGGAGGAAATATCATTTTTTTAAAACATTTTTAAACCTATATTTTTTGTCAGTTTTGTTTAACATTTATACAGTATATACAATATTTGTTTTTACAGAAAAAAAAAAATTTAATTTAAATATATTCTTCAGTAGCTACAAAGGATAGAAATCCACATTTCTTGCATCAAATGCCTTTGCAAACCCAAATATTACTTTGTAAAAATAGCATTGACATCATCATTGTGCTGTACATAGCCTGTGCAGAGAGAAGAGCTGGGGGGGGAGCAGGCCAGCAGGCCCAACCCACTACAGAAAACAGGGGCGGAGACAAGGGAAGTCACCCACGCACAAGGAGAGTGACTAGAGCTGCGGGAGGGGCCCACTGGACTCCACCCACCACAGGAGGGGGCGGAGATGAGTCCAGTCACTGTGCACATGGAAAGCGAGCGGCAGTGACAGGTCTTTGTTGCGGGAAGATGCTGCAGTTTGCAGAGGGAAAATGTCTTTTTTTTCATGCTGGATCACCACACAGATCTGAAGGAATTTCACAAAGGATACCGAGATCCAAGTGAGCATACGCATGATGAATAGGTTCTTGCTGAAAAGGATCTACTGTTAAGGGAAGGGTCTATTGTTTCTGGCTGCTGGAGAGTCTATTGATGCTGGCTGCTGGGGGATCTATTGTTACTGGAGGCAATCTATTTTTGCATGGAAGTCTATTGTTTCTGGGGAGGTTGCTGTTGCTGATGGTGGATCTATTGTTGCGGGTGGGGGTATTATTGAAAATGATCTACTGTTAAAGGAGGGTCTATTGTTGCTGGTTGCTGCACAGTCTATTGATGCTAACTGCTGAGTGATCTGTTGTTGCTGCTGGGGGGGTCTACTGCTAGGGTGGTATTTTGTTACGGGGGTCTATTGTTGCTGGGGGGGACTATTGTTGCTGGCTGCGGGGGTATCTATTTTACTGCTTTTCTGCTTTACCTAGCAACGCAAAATAATACTCTGTCTATACTAAAAGGGGCAGTAGTGGGAGGTGGGCAGGGGGTGGAACCAAGGGGCAGTGCTCAGAGGTGTGTGGGGGCGGAGACAAGGGGTAGTGCTCAGAGGTGGGTGGGGGGTGGAACCAAGGGGCAGTGCTCAGAGGTGTGTGGGGAGCGGAGACAAGGGGCGGTGCTCAGAGGTGTGGGGGGGGCGGAGACAAGGGACGGTGCTCAGAGGTGTGTGGGGGGCGGAGACAAGGGGCGGTGCTCAGAGGTGGGCGGGGGGGGCAGAGACAAGGGGCGGTGCTCAGAGGTGGGCGGGGGGCGGAGACAAGGGGCGGTGCTCAGAGGTGGGCGGGGGGGCAGAGACAAGGGGCGGTGCTCAGAGGTGTGTGGGGGGCGGAGACAAGGGGCGGTGCTCAGAGGTGGGCGGGGGGCAGAGACAAGGGGCGGTGCTCAGAGGTGGGCGGGGGGTGGAGACAAGGGGCGGTGCTCAGAGGTGGGCGGGGGGGCAGAGACAAGGGGCGGTGCTCAGAGGTGTGTGGGGGCGGAGACAATGGGCGGTGCTCAGAGGTGTGGGGGGGGCGGAGACAAGGGGCGGTGCTCAGAGGTGTGTGGGGGGCGGAGACAAGGGGCGGTGCTCAGAGGTGGGCGGGGGGGCAGAGACAAGGGGCGGTGCTCAGAGGTGGGCGGGGGGTGGAGACAAGGGGCGGTGCTCAGAGGTGGGCGGGGGGGCAGAGACAAGGGGCGGTGCTCAGAGGTGTGTGGGGGGCGGAGACAAGGGGCGGTGCTCAGAGGTGGGCGGGGGGGCAGAGACAAGGGGCGGTGCTCAGAGGTGTGTGGGGGGCGGAGACAAGGGGCGGTGCTCAGAGGTGGGCGGGGGGGCAGAGACAAGGGGTGACTCAGAAGGGGGAGTTTCTCCACCTATTCTCTGAGAGCCCTGATTTGGACAGTACCATTGACAGGAAGTGTGTTGAGCTGCATTGACGGTCATTACTGAACGCAGGCTCAATGTGAGGACTGGAAACGATGTCCGTGTGCCCTGATAACACAATGCCAGTGCCTTGGTGCGCATTGAGGAAGAAATATCGGCATGCTGCATTTTTATGCAGCAAAACGCTCAAAAACGCAATGTGCCTATGAAAATTTTACAAAAAAGTAAGTAATTTGACCCTTAATGTGGCCTCTACAGAGGAAAAAAACATTTAAAAAAAAGCATGTACCTCTTTTAGGGAAACTCCACCCATGGGTGGATACTGTGGGTGGGACTAACCAATTCCTTTATAATCCAGGGCCAGAAGACCTATGAGGTAGGGTGTGACAGGAGTGACTTTGGGGGGTGGGGAGACCCCTGTCTCAGCTCCCCATATCCCTATTATGTGTAAGTCACTCTGTGCCTGTTAGGGGTACAGGGTGGAATGTCCTGATATTGTGTAGACATGTATAGGCGGGGGTTGGTAATCGTTTACTGCCATGTGGTGCATCCCATTGTTCTATTGTGTGTCTTGCTTGGGGGCAAACTATTATGGGATGTATGTGTCTATGTGTATTGGTTTGGTGGGGGGAGTTTCCGGCAGCCCTTCCCCCTGATGGGGTTGTCTGATTTGGTTTGCCCCGCCCTGTGTCCATATGCAGTGAGGTGGATTGTTCCCTTGAATGTGTATATATCTTGTATCTATGTTAAAATAAAGCAATATACTGTATCTCCTGGTTTCCTTCAAGTCTGGTGCTGTCTCGTCTTGTATGGTCAGCGGTGGTGTCCGGGGATCTGTGTTCGGACAGGGAAGCGGGAAGCGGAAATACCCTAGTGCAGTCGGGGTCCGGTTCCGTTACATAGGGGTTGATGGCAGGGGCGGACTGACCATTCGAGCACTTTCATAGGATTTTTTGGGTGTGGGCAAGGACACAGGGGCCCCATGATCCCCTATTGCCCAGGGGCCCCATGAGTTGTCAGTCCGTCCCTGCCTGGTGCCACAATTAATGTGCATACGTAGATGCGGCCATGGGCTCTGATGGCTGGGGAGGCCTGGCAGAGCCCATCTAGGCTTTTTTGGGTGTGGTTTGAGTGTAGGTGAGGACACAGGGGCCCCATGATCCCCTACTGCCCGGGGGCCCCATGAGTTGTCAGTCCACCCCTGGTTGATGGGAAACTTGGACTATAACCTACACTTAGTAGCCTACAGAACATCTCAATACAGGTTATAGTCCAAGTGGAGGACACCCTTCGGGATAGGCCCCATCGGAGAACCCACCTAACCTATGCCTGAGGAAAGAGGAAGTGCTGGTTGCATGGTTGCTGGTTGCTGGTTGGCATCTCCATGTTCAAAATGAGTTTGGTCGGTACAGTAATGCTAACGTTGGGTGGAAGGAGGAAGAGGTGTCCTTGGGAAGAACTGTGCGCTTTGTTCATGTTACAGCCCAGCATTAAATGGACTGACTGTGTGGACATTCTATTGGCCTTTGGCCGGGAACATGGGCGACCCAGATGGTGGAATCCAAGAAAAAGGAAGAACAATCAGTGCAAAAACTGCCACCATGCAAATGAATTAAAGAATTGTCCATAAAGTCCAGTAAATAGGGCTGCAAAAAAGTCCACGTGGCCCTAGTGCAAGCTTCCTATAGCAGTAGTAGCAGAACTCTGTATAAAATGAAGAAGAAAAGAAGCGCCTCTAAGCGCAGCATAAACCACTCAAATGTAGAACAACTCACATTTATACATCATAAAAAAGGCTCATAAGGTGCAGTCTCATAGCGGTGGAAGAATGGCTGCGTCCCGGTGGTTGCAGGAGAAAAAGCCGGCCGGCATGTGGAGTCTCCTAAAGATGGAGTCTGGAACGCACGTTGAGGCGCGACGTCGGCATGATGATGCGTTTCAGAGCATGCGCTAACCTCTGAGGGCGGAAGCGCGCTCCTTGGTCCTTTGTAGCTTGACAAAGGAGCGCGTTTCCGCCCTCAGAGGTTAGAGCATGCTCTGAAATTCGTCGCTATGCATGCTGGTCCTTGACATCATCACACCGATGTCAAGCCTCAACGTGCGTTCCAGACACCATCTTTACGAGACTCTCGACGTCGACGTGATGACGTCAAAGACCAGCATGCATAGCGACGCATTTCAGAGCATGCGCTAACCTCTGAGGGCGGAAACACGCTTCTTTGTCAAGCTACAAAGGACCAAGGAGCGAGCCTCCGCCCTCAGAGGTTAGCGCATGCTCTGAAACGCATCATCATGCCGACGTCGCGCCTCAACGTGCGTTCCAGACTCCAACTTTAGGAGACTCCACATGCCGGCCGGCATTTTCTCCTGCAACCACCGGGACGCAGCCCTTAGAAGTTAGCGTATGCTCTGAAACGCATCATCATGCCGACGTCGCGCCTCAACGTGCGTTCCAGACACCATCTTTATGAGACTCTCGACGTCGGCGTGATGACGTCAAAGACCAGCATGCATAGCGACGCATTTCAGAGCATGCGCTAACCTCTGAGGGCGGAAACGCGCTCCTTTGTCAAGCTACAAAGGACCAAGGAGCGCGCTTCCGCCCTTAGAAGTTAGCGTATGCTCTGAAACGCTTCATCATGCCGACGTCGCGCCTCAACGTGCGTTCCAGACACCATCTTTAGGAGACTCTCGACGTCGGCGTGATGACATCAAGGACCAGCATGCATAGCGACGCATTTCAGAGCATGTGCTAACCTCTGAGGGCGGAAACGCGCTCCTTTGTCAAGCTACAAAGGACCAAGGAGCGCGCTTCCGCCCTTAGAAGTTAGCGTATGCTCTGAAACGCTTCATCATGCCGACGTCGCGCCTCAACGTGCGTTCCAGACACCATCTTTAGGAGACTCTCGACGTCAGAGTGATGATGTCAAGGACCAGCATGCATAACGACGCATTTCAGAGCATGCGCTAACCTCTGAGAGCGAAAGCGCGCTCCTTGGTCCTTTGTAGCTTGACAAAGGAGCGCGCTTCCACCCTCAGAGGTTAGTTCCAGACGCCATCCTTAGGAGACTCCACATGCCGGCCGGCTTTTTCTCCTGCAACCACCGGGACGCAGCCATTCTTCCACCTCTATGAGACTGCACCTTATGAGCCTTTTTATGACAAATAAATGTGAGTTGTTCTACAGGAGAAAAATGGAAGGTGCCCTGGGCCGGCGTGACCATTGATGGTGGCAAACCAGGGGCCTATTAACAAGCATATCACCGCATTTTAAGTCACGTCAAGGCGCATGCATTTTTCTGTGCATTGCGGTGTGAATAAGCGCCAAGGAGGGAATGGAGGGGGAGAAGTCACTGTCCTGACCCATTCGGTTCTCTGTAATTTCCAGCTCCCGCTGAAGGCTTTGTACAATACGGGTATGAAAAACAGAAGTCAAGAGCTCCACCTACATATGAAAATACAATAAAAATATTCCTATGCAGTATTTCATATTAACCTCATAATAACATTTTATTTTTCAGTCCCGACCATATTGAAGAAAGGAAGGAAGGAATATATTTACAAAAACCAGCACACATTCCCGACGGTTGGAAGGATTCGTATTTGGTAAGTACCGGCACGCCTATTAGGTTTTGCGGAAGCCAGTGACACCTTATTTATTACAGTACTGTCGCATGCTGCCGTCGGGTTCTTTCACCTTTTTTTTTTTTTCACTTACAACATGATGCACCATCCACAACCTGAGAAGCAGGCATCTCGTTGGCTTTGAAACCTTCACTGGCTTGTAAGCCCTGGGAGAACCCAAAATCGCAACTATGGAAAAGGTCTCCAAGAAGTGCAGAAGGCGTGGTGCATTCCAAGTGGTATTGCCAACACAGGAGGGCCACCATCTAGAATTCTCAAAAACAAAATGTTCACCAGCACATCTTAAGATCCTATTATAGCAGTTTTTTAGTCACCAATACAGTGACATATTTAAGGTTAAACTAGCTCCTCCATCAAGCAGACAGCACCCCATGATCTTGGACTGTAGGTGGTTGCCATGGTTGGGCCTAAAGCTTCCTGCTGTCATCCTGGTGGCACAAATGGTGCCAATACATACAGTATATGCGTAATAAGTGGCGAATGCTGGGCATTTTACATGTGTTATATGGCTAGCAGGATTCATAGTGCCCCATTGGTATACGCTGGAATGTTGTGATAGTTGGGAACAATGGTGATTGTTTGGCAAGTTAGTCAAGCCCGCCTAGTTCAACCAATATTTAATTGTTTACTGAATGCTGGGGGTGGTCAATGTTGGGTATGGGAGAGCTTGCCTTCCTATTGTTTTTGATTCTTTTTATATATGTTGCATGCTCTCATTTTGTTGTCAACATCTGCCTGATAAAGGAGCTAGTTTAGGCACCTTCATTGGCTTGTAAGCCCTGGGAGAACCCAAAATCGCAACTATGGAAAAGGTCTCCAAGAAGTGCAGAAGGCGTGGTGCATTCCAAGTGGTATTGCCAACACAGGAGGGCCACCACCTAGAATTTTCAAGGGCAAAATGTTCACCAGCACATCTTAAGATCCTATTAGAGCAGTTTTTTAGTCAATACAGTGACATATTTGAGGTTAAACTAGCTCCTCCATCAGGCAGACAGCACCCCATGATCTTGGACTGTAGGTGGTTGCCATGGTTGGGCCTAAAGCTTCCTGCTGTCATCCTGGTGGCACAAATGGTGCCAATACATACAGTATATGCGTAATAAGTGGCGAATGCTGGGCATTTTACATGCGTTATATGGCTAGCAGGATTCATGGTGCCCCATTGGTATACGCTGGAATATTGTGATAGTTGGGAACAATGGTGATTGTCTGTTTGGCAAGTTAGTCTAGCCCACCTAGGTCAACCAATATTTAATTGTTTACTGAATGCTGGGGGTGGTCAATGTTGGGTATGGGAGAGCTTGCCTTCCTATTGTTTTTGATTCTTTTTATATATGTTGCATGCTCTCATTTTGTTGTCAACATCTGCCTGATAAAGGAGCTAGTTTAGGCACCTTCATTGGCTTGTAAGCCCTGGGAGAACCCAAAATCGCAACTATGGAAAAGGTCTCCAAGAAGTGAAGAAGGCGTGGTGCATTCCAAGTGGTATTGCCAACACAGGAGGGCCACCATCTAGAATTCTCAAAGGCAAAATGTTCACCAGCACATCTTAAGATCCTATTAGAGCAGTTTTTTAGTCAATACAGTGACATATTTGAGGTTAAACTAGCTCCTCCATAACATAGACAGCACCCCATGATCTTGGACTATAGGTGGTTGCCATGGTTGGGCCTAAAGCTTCCTGCTGTCATCCTGGTGGCACAAATGGTGCCAATACATACAGTATATGCGTAATAAGTGGCGAATGCTGGGCATTTTACATGTGTTATATGGCTAGCAGGATTCATGGTGCCCCATTGGTACACGCTGGAATATTGTGATAGTTGGGAACAATGGTGATTGTCTGTTTGGCAAGTTAGTCAAGCCCACAGAGGTCAACCAATATTTAATTGTTTACTGAACGCTGGGGGTGGTCAGTGCTGGGTATGGGAGAGCTTGCCTTCCTATTGTTTTTGATTCTTTTTATATATGTTTCATGCTCTCATTTTGTTGTCAACATCTGCCTGATAAAGGAGCTAGTTTAGGCTCCAAAACAACGTTCTTTTTCTGTATCTGTGACTAATAAGCTGCTCTTGATAAAGCTTGTGATGTGCTGGTGAAATTTTGTCATTGACAGTTATTGAAAACGCCAACTCAGCTCCATCAGTAACAGGGCCCTTCCATTTTCTCTACCTCTCAAATGACCCGTGATCATCAGGGATCTTACAAATGATGGGGTACTGCAGACCACACCCATAACAAATGGACATCAGGTGAGGTACCAAAGGTCACGACCCAAGAAAATGGACCACGGGTGATGTACCGAAGGCCACAACCCAAGAAAATGGACCTCAGGTGATGTACTGAAGGCCACAATCCAAGCAAATGGACCACAGGAGAGGTACCAGAGGCCACAATCAAAGCAAACGGACCACAGGTGATGTACCAATGGCCACAACCCAAGCCAATGGACCTCAGGTGCTTTTCCAAAGGCCACAACCCAAGCAAATGGACCTCAGGTGATGTAGCGAAGGACACAATCCAAGCAAACGGAGCTCAGGTAAAGTACCAAAGGCCACAATCCAAGTAAATGGTGCTCAGGTGATGTACCAAAGGCCACAATCCAAGTAAATGGACCACAGGTGAGGTACCAGAGGCCACAACCCAAACAAATGGACCACATGTGAGGTACCAGAGTCAACAACCCAAACAAACCCACCTCAGGTGAGGTACCAGAGGCCAAAACCCAAACAAATGGACCACAGGTGAGGTACCAGAGGTCACAACCCAAACAAATGGACTACAGGAGAGGTACCAAAGATCACAACCCAAACAAACGGATGACAGGTGAGGTCCTGGAGGCCTCAATCCAAACAAATAGACTACTGTTGAGGTACCCGAAGCTCACGACCCAAACAAATGGACCACAGGAAAATTAGCAAAGGCCACAACCCAAACAAATGGACTCAATATAGGTTCCCGGAATCCACAACCCAAATGCATGCTCAATGGTGGACAAACCAGCGTCTGCATAAATCATCACCCTGGAATTCAGGGCTCATAAGGGTTATGTGCAGGCTTTCCAAAAACATTATTACTCCCAAGTGCCTGCTTTTCAGGTCAGGTCAGCAAATGGTTAGAAATTGTCAAAGTCAATACATTCTAGTCAAAAGCCATAAACTCCGCTGCATAGTCGCTGCACACTTTGCCCGAGTCCTGATCTGGAAAGGCGGCTCTGACTTTGTTCACGGTGCACGCAGGAACTGGTTTTCGTGCTCCGCTACCCAGCTGGCCATGGATCCATGCGCTAAAGCCTCTATAGGCAGTCTTCCTAAGTGACCTGAGGAGGAACAGATTGAAAAAAAAATGAATATTACAAAGAAGTTATTGCGAACAACAATTTTTTAGACGGCATATTACTGGTACTTAAAAATATTGTTTGTCTTGTTATAGCTAGTAGTAGTGAGCTTGTTCTGTAGTGTTAACGAGGTTCCATAGCTTCTCCAAGACACTTCCTCAGCAACATACTAGTACAGGGCTTAAAATTTTGAGTCTAGACCTACAAGCCAGGCACAAACCTTACTCTCCACCAGTTGCCCCACCCAACCTTGCCCAGGTCCGCCTCCATCTGTAATGAGAACATTCTTCCCACTGACCATCAATGCAAGGAATGTCCTTCCCAAAAATCCAAATGACCACCAATGTAAGGGACATTGACCAAACCATTAAATCCTTCACCCCACACACACACCATGGTTCCCCCTCCCCAACATGAGAAGTAACCATTGACCAAACCATTAAATCCATCACCCCACACACACACCATGGTCCCCACTCCCCAATATGAGAAGTAACCATTGACCAAACCATTAAATCCTTCACCCCACACACACCATAGTTTCCCCTCCCCAACATGAGAAGTAACCATTGACCAGACCATTAAATCCTTCACCCCACACACACATCATGGTCCCCCTCCCCAAGATGAGAAGTAACCATTGACCAGACCATTAAATCCTTCACCCCACACACACACCATGGTCCCCCTCCCCAACATGAGAAGTAACCAATGACCAAACCAATAAATCCTTCACCCCACACACACACCATGGTCCCCCTCCCCAACATGAGAAGTAACCATTGACCAAACCAATAAATCCTTCAACCCACACACACCATGGTCCTCCCTCCCCAACATGAGAAGTAACCATTGACCAAACCATTAAATCCTTCACCCCACACACACACATCATGGTCCCCACTCCCCAATATGAGAAGTAACCATTGACCAAACCATTAAATCCTTCACCCACACACACCATAGTTTCCCCTCCCCAACATGAGAAGTAACCATTGACCAAATCATTAAATCCTTCACCCCACACACACCATATTTTCCCCTCCCCAACATGAGAAGTAACCATTGACCAAATCATTAAATCCTTCACCCCACACACACACCATGGTTCCTCCTCCCCAGCATGAGAAGTAACCATTGACCAAACCATTAAATCCTTCACCCCACACACACACACCATGGTCCCCCTCCCCAACATGAGAAGTAACCATTGACCAAACCATTAAATCCTTCACCCCACACACACACCATGGTCCCCCTCCCCAGCATGAGAAGTAACCATTGACCAAACCATTAAATACTTCACCCCACACACACCATGGTCCCCCTCCCCAACATGAGAAGTAACCATTGACCAAACCATTAAATCCTTCAACTCACACACACACACACACCATGGTCCCCCTCCCCAACATGAGAAGTAACCATTGACCAAACCATTAAATCCTTCACCCCACACACACACCATGGTCCCCCTCCCCAACATGAGAAGTAACCATTGACCAAACCATTAAATCCTTCACCCCACACACACACCATGGTTCCCCCTCCCCAACATGAGAAGTAACCATTGACCAAACTAATAAATCCTTCAACCCACACCAGGGGCGGACTGACCATTTGGAAACTTGGGCACTGCCCAAGGGCCTTGGGTCAGTAGGGGGCCCCATGAGATGCCCTGGTACCTTTTTCATAGGCTTTTTTGAGTTTGGGCAAGGACACAGGGGCCCCATGATCCCCTATTGCCCGGGAGCTCCATGAGTTGTCAGTCCACCCCTGACCCACACACACACCATGGTTCCCCCTCCCCAACATGAGAAGTAACCATTGACCAAACCATTAAATCCTTCACCCCACACACACACCATGGTCCCTCTCCCCATCATGAGAAGTAATCATTGACCAAACCATTAAATCCTTCACCCCACACACACACCATGGTCCTTCTCCCCATCATGAGAAGTAATCATTGACCAAACCATTAAATCCTTCACCCCACACACACACCATAGTTCCCCCTCCCCAACATGAGAAGTAACCATTGACCAAACCATTCAATCCTTCACCCCACACACACACCATGGTTCCCCCTCCCCATCATGAGAAGTAACCATTGACCAAACCATTAAATCCTTCGCCCCACACACACACCATAGTTCCCCCTCCCCAACATGAGAAGTAACTATTAACCAAACCATTAAATCCACACCATGGTCCCCCCCCCAACTAAAAATCCAAACCTAAAAGACCCTTTTACTTGTCTAATCCATAGTCACTAAATGTGATGGAGTCATCTCCAGCATCGTAAAGAACTCCTATTGACTGTCTAGTGGCAGGGTCCTCTTAGGCTCCAGAAGGTGGCACAGCGTGATGATGTCACAAAGAGGGATCTGGTCAGTGCTGGGACAAATGGCAGTGCTGGCTAACCGACTGCCACACCCAAAAGGGGCAACGGTAAGAGACCCAAAGGGTGGACTTATTTGATTAAAAAAAAAAAAAAAAAGCATCGGAAGGTTTTCCTTTTTTCAGGTGGGGGGAAGGGATCTGAGAAATTGTGATGCCTAGAGATGGGTCTTTAATTGGAACAAAACAGCAAGATTTGCATTTTATTGGATCATCCATTCTTTTGATAGGCCTGCTTATAGAAGACCTAGCAACAGAGAGATTTTAAAATGCGTGCATGCTAAGTATTGTGTAGGTGTCTGGGGGAGGGGGGGGTTAAGCTTTCCTGCAGCATGTGATGAGTAGAGAGAACTCCTCATACGGAATACCAAGGATGGGGATGTCAAGTGCTGCAGCATGTGGTCATATGGCATGAGGTTACTGTGAGTCCACTTGAACCCTTCCATTGCCTACCTTCCCGCACACCCATTATCCTTCTCTTCCGGAGCCAGCAGATGTCTTACAAAAGTTGAGGATGCCGACCCATGTGACTGACCAGCAGGAAGGGGCAGGTTCTATGGGTGAGGTCAAGGAAGCGGTTGGACCAGGATTTGTAATTGACAACCTAGTGAGCAGGTGCCGGTGTCTGCCCAGGTACACAGGGGTGTATTTACCACTAGGCAAACAAGGCACTTGCCTAGGGCGGCATGTTTCAGGAGGGCAGCACCTCTCCCCAGAAGAAGGGATGGAAGAAGGGATACGAACTTCATGGGGACCAGGTGGGATCCAAGAGAGGCTGCGGACTGCTTGATGGTCTATGTAGAGCCTGATTCTCGTTCCCGGGGATGTCCGGAGCTGTGAAGATGGATGTCTTTCTCTCTATCACCAGGAGGGGGGGTAGTGGAAGTCTCTCCCAGATGGGGGGCAGGGGTGATGTTGGTCAATGTCAGGCTTTCTCCGCGGAAGGGGGAAGGGGGGGGTGTTGGTTGGTGTCCGTGGGGGCAGACGATTTTTGTGTTGCCTAGGGCAGCACAAAACCTAAATACACGACTGCAGGTACACATGCTGATGTTTGCTGACACCTGGCCTAGGTACCATGAATACGCTGGAGGGTTTCACCTTCCCCTCATCCCCCATATCTATGTCCTAGGTAGGTAAAACAATCCTAAAATCAATTACAACCTCTCATCATGATCCCTTAAATCATAAAATCCTGGCTTCCTCCCTTGTGATCACTGTGATTGGTCAGCACAGGGATTGCAAGGTACAGGGCTGCTCCGACTGGCTCTGTACATTGTTTCTGTGTTCTGAGCCATCTAATGGCAGCTCAGACCACAGTCCTTCATGGGCACACTGGTATTATCTGCAACTCCATTTATAAAAGGCATCACAAAAATAAACTCCACCAATTCACTATTCTTGAAGCCCACACGGAAGAGAAATATATTTCCAATATATTTAGAAAAAATAAATTATATATGTGACCTATATTTACAATATATTGGAAAACCTAATATATTTTAACATGTATTCTAAAAAAATGTAAATTTAAATATATTTTCTAAAGGCCTATAATTAAAAATATATTTTTGTTAAAATATATTCTTTAGATCTTTTTTAACATACAAAAAAGTCATTTTAGCATATATTTCTACATATATTTGTAAATGCATTCCAAAAATGTAGATTAACCAGTTAAGGACCTCCCTATAGCAGATATACTGCTACAGGGCGGCACCTGTGCGCAGAATCACGTATATATACGTGATTTTGCATTTCCGGGTAGGGGGCGCGAGTGAGCCATGCAGCCATTCGCAGCCGTGGATGTCAGTCACTGGGACCCGGCCGGTAATTACCCGCTGGCACCTGGTGATTACCGAGCATCTCTGACGGGGAGGAAGATTGTTTTGTTTACAAACAGTCCTCCTCCCTGTCAGCTCAGGCACACCGCACAGCATAGCCATCCTGATCAGTGTGATTACAGTGAAGCACACAGACCCCACCCTCTAGTAAAACACACACAGCACACAGTTAACCCTTTGATCGCCCCTCATGTTAACCCCTTCCTGCCCAGTGCCATTAGTACAGTGTCAGTACTTTTTTTTAGCACTGATTACACCAAGTTATTCCCCCCCCAGTGTCAGAATGTCCACCGCAGTCCCGCTAAAAGTCGCTGATCGCCGCCATTACTAGTAGAAAAAATAAATCCCAGTATCTATACCATCATTTGTAAATGTTATAACTTTCACGTAAACCAATTAATTTACACGTATTGGGATTTTTTTTTTTTTAGAAAAGACACGGAGCAGAATACAGTTTGGCCTAAATTTATGACGAAATTTGATTTTTAACCTTTTTTTACTGGAAATGTTTTATAGCAAAAAGTCCAAAATATTTTTTTTTTTCTCAAAATTGTCAGTCTTTTTTTTGCTTATAGTGCAAAAAAATAAAAACCACACAGGCGATCAAGTACCACCAAAAGAAAGCTCCTCTATTTGTGGGAAAAAATGGAGGTAAATCTCATCTGGATACGGCGTTGCATGACCACGCAATTGTCAGTTAAAGTAACGCAGCGCGATAATGCAAAAAATGGCCTGGTCAGGAAGGGGGGGAAATCCTCTGGAGGGGGAGGGGTTAAATGTATTTTCAAAGACATATATTCGAAAATGTATTCTTAAAAATATTTCATTTTTTTTTTTAATATATATAAAAAATGCATTTCAACATACTGTATGTATTTATATATGTGTGTGTGTGTATGTATATATATGTGTGTGTGTGTGTGTGTATATATATATATGTGTGTGTGTGTATATATATATGTGTGTGTGTGTATATATATACAGTATGTGTGTGTGTGTGTATATATATATATATATATATATATGTGTGTGTGTATTGAAATATATTGAATACGGCCAAAATTGTAATATTCCAAATATATGTCAGTGTATTTGGGAAGAATATTTTTAAAATATATTTAAAATATATTTTTCTTCCACGTGGGAGGTACAGCAGTAGTAAAGAGAGCAATGAATATGTATCAAACTTGCGATAAAGGAAATGAGTGAAAAATTAAATTCTGCTATTCAAGGATTGCCTAAACATAAAAAAAAATAATAAAAATAATACAGCGCAAATAATACAAATAATCAAAACTGTGACAAATTATATGTGGAAGTCCAAAAAAAAAGTCTCAAATTAAAGTCCAAAAAAAATTTGAAAAAAATTATTATTGACTCAAACTTTATACATTTTCCAGCTTGCTCACATCTTCTGTGAAAAGCATTTTATATACCAGTTTGGGAATTCACAGCATTTGGCGAGTGTGGATCTATAAAATGCTTTTCACAGAAGATGTGAGCAAGCTGGAAAATTTATAAAGTTTGAGTCAATAATAATTTTTTTCACATTTTTTTGGAGACATTGGACTTTAATTTGGGACTTTTTTTTGGACTTTCACATATAATTTGTCACAGTTTTGATTATTTGTATTATTTGCGCTGTATTATTTTTATTATTAACCCCCCTGGCGGTATTCCTGAGTGTAGCTCGGGGTAAAGTTTCAGCACCACAAGCGGTAACCCCCCCGAGCTACACTGGGGCTTACCATGCAGCGTTCCTCGGGGATTCTCTGCAGCACTTACCTTGTCCTGCGCTCCCGCGATGTCCCCCCTGCAGCTTCCCCGGCCGTCTGCTCCGGCCAATGCCGGCATCTGTCTTCTGGGTTCCGGTCCCTGAAAGTATCGGGACGTACGGGGGACGGAACCGGCGGCAAATTTGAAAATTTTAAAAACTGACATTTTTTAATACACTAAAATCACATAGTATAACATTCCTGTATCAAACCATTTCACATACATTTTGTCCCGAGTGCTTTGTCCGGCGCCCTGCCTGCATTTTTACCGCCCTTTCTGCCTGGAAACTGAGAAACGTCCATGGCGTCCAAAAAGCGTCCCTTTAGGTCAGACGCGGTTTTAGACCGGCTAGAGAACAGCGATAGTAAATCAGAACCACTTGCAGAATTGAGTGATAATGATTGGTGGGGGAAATTCCTCATCAGACACTGAAAACGATTCTGCGACTGAGCTCAGCGATGTGCCAACTTGGCGCTCTGTTTCACATTTCAGTGTTTTTGGTTTGATTATATTATTGGATTACATTTATTATTATTATATTATTATTTTTTATGATTATTTATTATATTATAATTTATGATTTCGTGTTTCAAATTTCATCCTCCCCGGGATGTTTACTAGACTCTTGTTCGGACAGATTTCAGGGAGTTATTCCTAAAAATTACAGGCCGACAATAAAAAAAATACATATTTCCATGCAAAAAAATGTACCGCTTTGAGCACAGAAATACTCAGACCGCTAGGGAGGGTAAAGAAAGCAATGAGATCTTTGTAACATTGGATCAGGGATGGACTGACAACTCATGGGGCGTCCGGGCAATAGGGGATCATGGGGCCCCTGTGTCCTTGCCCACACCCAAAAAAGCCTAAGAAACAGCCCATGAAAGGTACCAGGGGCATCTCATGGGGCCCCAGGGGTGGACTGACCATTTGGAAACTCGGGCACTGCCCGAGGGCCTGGGGTCAGTAGGGGGCCCCATGAGATGCCCCTGGTACCTTTTTCATAGGCTTTTTTGAGTTTGGGAAAGGACACAGGGGCCCCATGATCCCCTATTGCCCGGGGGCCCCATGAGTTGTCAGTCCGCCCCTGTGGGGCCCCCTACTGATCCCGGGCCCTCGGGCAGTCCCCGAGTGTGCAAATGGTCAGTCCGCCCCTGCATTGGATATGAACAATAGGGGATCTTGTGGTTCACCAACAATAAAAACTGGACAGAAGTTACAAAGAATCTGCAGCTGTGAAGGGAATGAAATATGTTTTCTATGATCCTGCCATGACCATACCTGTTCTTGTCCTCTGGCAGGGCTGATCCCGGAGCCGCCAGCATGTTCATATGGATTTGCACAATATCGCTGTTCTCACACATGTATGGGAAGTATCGGTGTTGCGTGATGCATTGTATTCCTTCTAGGTGGGGCTGTACATTGCCGATTTCAGAACAACACACCGACTCTATCCCGGTGGGCATGGTGATGCAGTGTCCGCAGCTACACCAGTCCGTGTGTCCAATCTTGTGCGTGTCTACATCCTCCATGGAGTGGTTGGCATAGTATGATCCCCGTTTAGGGTGGGATGGGAAACAGTCTTCCTCCTCCACTTGGCCATATTTTTCTCTCATTTGCTGTAGCTGTGAGGCCCAATAAAAAGTTACAAATGTAAATATTACATATAGACTTTATACCTGTATATATATATATATATATATAATATTTCAGCATAAAAGGTGTTTTAAATCTGAGCAGTAACAGTATGTTAGCAAAAGCCATATCGCTGCTGAAAAATGTTCTGCTTTCTCCCACCATGCCTCCAATCAGGAGAGTAGATAAGGGGGGGGATAAGGGGGTCCAAATCCCTACAGTTCATTCATAAAGCAGCAACTAATGCTGACATCTGCTGCGGTCTTAGACACAGGCAGCTGCAGTTCAGAGTAAGGGAGGCCATCCTTATCGCCCCCCCGACTCTGGTCACATGACATAGGGGAACATCCTAAGGGGGGAGGGGATCTGTCCTTGGGGTAGGACCTGTACTGGAAGGGAGCTGTACTGGGGGACTGATCTGTACTAGGGGGAGCTGAACTAAGGGGGAATCTGTACTAGGGGGATCTGTACTAAGGGGGAGGGGGAATCTGTACTAGGGGGATCTGTACTAAGGGGGAGGGGGAATCTGTACTAGGGGGATCTGTACTAAGGGGGAGGGGGAATCTGTACTAGGGGGATCTGTACGCTGGGGAGTTCTACTGGGGAGAGCTGTACTAAAGGGTGATCTGTGCTGGGGAAGTTGTACTTGGGGGATATCTGTACTAGGGGAAACTGTACTAAGGGGGGGGGGAATCTGTACTAGGGGGATCTGTACACTGGGGAGCTCTACTGGGGAGAGCTGCGCTAAAGAGTGATCTGTGCTGGGGGAGCTGTGCTGGGGGAGCTGTACTTGGAGGATATCTGTACTGGAGGAAGCTTCACTAAGGAGAAATCTGTACTGCGGGTATGACCTGCACTGTGGTGGCTTTACTATGGGATAGTTTTTGTACTTGGGGGGTAAGATTTGTACTGGGGAACCTTTACTAAGGGGGATCTGTTCTGGGGGGGGGCTCTGTACTATGGGAGCAGTGCAGTGGGAGGGGAACTCTAGTTGTACTATGGGGAGAGTTGTACTGGGTGGAGGATCTGTACTCTAGGGAGCTTAAATAATGGGGGGGGGTCCATGCTACATGGGAACTGTACTAAGAGAGAACCTGTACTGGGTGGTTGAATAAACTGAGGAGGGATCTGTACTGGGGGGGTGGTGAGATCTGTATTGTGGGAGGGGAACTGGAGTTGTACTATAGGGGAGAGTTGTACTGGGTGGAGGATCTGTACTCTAGGGAGCTCAAATAATGGGGGGGGGGGCTGTGTTGCATGGGAACTGTACTAAGGGAGAACCTGTACTGGGTGGTGGAATAAACTGAGGGGGGATCTGTACTGGGGGGGGGTAAGATCTGTACTGGGGGAGCAGTACTGTGGGGGAAATGGAGTTGTACTATGGGGGTACTGGGTGGAGGATCTGTACTCTACGGAGCTGAACTAAGGGGGGTATGTGCTAAATGAGAACTGTACTAAGGGAGAACCTGAACTGGGGGGGGGACCAAGGAGAGATCTGTTCTGGGGGGAGCTGTACTGGTGGAGAAGACCTGTACTGGTTCTGCACTCCTGACCCTGGCGCTCTGTGTATCACACACCCCTGACCCTGGCGCTCTGTGTATCACACACCCCTGACCCTGGCGCTCTGTGTATCACACACTCCTGACCCTGGCGCTCTGTGTATCACACACCCCTGACCCTGGCGCTCTGTGTATCACACACCCCTGACCCTGGCGCTCTGTGTATCACACACTCCTGACCCTGGCGCTCCGTGTATCACACATTCCTGACCCTGGCGCTCTGTGTATCACACACTCCTGACCCTAGCGCTCTGTGTATCACACACTCCTGACCCTAGCGCTCTGTGTATCACACACTCCTGACCCTGGCGCTCTGTGTATCACACACTCCTGACCTTGGTGCTCTGTGCATCACACACTCCTGACCCTGGAGCTCTGTGTATCGCACACTCCTGACCCTGGCGCTCTGTGTATCACACACTCCTGACCTTGCCGCTCTGTGTATCACACACTCCTGACCTTGGCGCTCTGTGTATCACACACTCCTGACCCTGGCGCTCTGTGTATCACACACTCCTGACCTTGCCGCTCTGTGTATCACACACTCCTGACCTTGGCGCTCTGTGTATCACATACTCCTGACCCTGGCGCTCTGTGTATCACACACTCCTGACCCTGGCGCTCTGTGTATCACACACTCCTGACCCTGGCGCTCTGTGTATCACACACCCCTGACCCTGGAGCTCTGTGCATCACACACTCCTGACCCTGGAGCTCTGTGTATCGCACACTCCTGACCTTGGCGCTCTGTGTATCACACACCCCTGACCCTGGCGCTCTGTGTATCACACGCTCCTGACCCTGGCGCTCTGTGTATCACACACTCCTGACCCTGGCGCTCTGTGTATCACACACTCCTGACCCTGGCGCTCTGTGTATCACACACTCCTGACCCTGGCGCTCTGTGTATCACACACTCCTGACCCTGGCGCTCTGTGTATCACACATTCCTGACCCTGGCGCTCTGTGTATCACACACTCCTGACCCTGACGCTCTGTGTATCACACGCTCCTGACCCTGGCGCTCTGTGTATCACACACTCCTGACCCTGGCGCTCTGTGTATCACACACTCCTGACCCTGACGCTCTGTGTATCACACGCTCCTGACCCTGGCGCTCTGTGTATCACACACTCCTGACCCTGGCGCTCTGTGTATCACACACTCCTGACCCTGGCGCTCTGTGTATCACATACTCCTGACCCTGGTGCTCTGTGTATCACACACTCCTGACCCTGGCGCTCTGTGTATCACACACTCCTGACCCTGGCGCTCTGTGTATCACACACTCCTGACCCTAGCGCTCTGTGTATCACACGCTCCTGACCCTGGCGCTCTGTGTATCACATACTCCTGACCCTGGCGCTCTGTGTATCACACACTCCTGACCCTGGCGCTCTGTGTATCACATACTCCTGACCCTGGCGCTCTGTGTATCACACACTCCTGACCACTGTTTTGCACAGTTTTGCCACACCCACAATTCACCACACCCACAATTCACCACACCCACACTTCCCTAGGTAAAAAAAAATATTTTAGGCCCTGCTAGTAATCCAGCATCAAATTTGTTGAAAACAGTGCTCACTGCCGTCCTTCTGCGTCCCCAACCACCCACCACCGCTCTCCCATACGAAGGATAACCAGTTGGGTGCTAGCCCATTGTGGTACTAAGTCTGTGGCAATGGTGTCACATGGCATGAATGGATCCTATCTATGGCTCCTCCATGGTCATCCCTGGCCACCACTAGTCTGGCGTCATGATGGTGACACATTCAGCTCTGACTTGATGACGTCACATGGAGAGGGCGGATCCTTTCTGCGGAGTTTCCTTGGTCGTAACAACCCATAGCTAGTTTGGCATCATGTTGGTCACTTGTGGACCATCCTCTGGAGAGAGACCTTAGGCATGGAGAACGTGTGAATTGTGGAGTCTCTCTATGTTGCAGGGGTGTGTGTAACCTGATTGGTTCCTGAGCAGGAGGACAGTGGGAGGGGCCGTGATCCAGCATGACCGTTACTGGCGACGAATCAGGGCCCGGCTAACATGCTAGTCTGACATCATTCTCAAGTCGCTATAACTACAGTCCCAGAGGATTGTGAGGAGCACCTGAGGGTCTGATCCCTCCTCCCTGTGGCTGGAGAAAATTAGAAGACTGTTGATCATCATGACAATTTTTTGGCTCTGCATTAAATTTGTTTTTTTTAAAAATGGCGGCATTTCAACTGTTAATGGGAGAGGGAACATTGTACTGAAAATTAGTCTCTGGCTGGAGTTCAGCTTTAGATACAGCAAATACCCTGGAGAGAACGTTCACTGCAGTTTGTCTGAAAGATGATCTGTAGTCATCTAGAAAATGTCATGGAAAGCAGCTGGAATTTGATCTAACAATCCCCCCCCCCCCCCATGTTCATTCTTCATCATTTACTGACTTCAATTCCTGCCAAGCTGTCTGGATTCAGATAACTGATAGAGGCACTAGCCGGGGGAAGGTGTTGAAGAGAACACTCTCTACCCACTCTAACACCCACTACATGGTCTGCAATGTTGCTGTGAGTGAGAAATGGGGGCGTGTCCATGACTACACTATTGTAACTTACAGGAGCATCTGCATACAGTGGTCAGAGGCATTCCCTGGCTGCCCTGCATGGACTGCCCATAGGTAAAGCTGCCAATGATTTTAAATGTAAAATTCACAGGAAATAAATACATTGCTCAAGATGCCATCCTGCCCTTCTTTCTACCTTCTGGTCCTTTCTACATTCTGGCTGGCATCCTGCCTTCTCTTTCTACCCTCTGGTCCTCAGTCAGCTACCATCTTGCCTTCTCTTTCTACCTTCTGGTCCTCAGTCAGCTACCATCCTGCCTTCTCTTTCTACCCTCTGGTCCTCAGTCAGCTACCATCCTGCTTTCTCTTTCTACCCTCTGGTCCAGGGGCGGACTGACAACTCATGGGGCCCCCGGGCAATAGGGGATCATGGGGCCCCTGTGTCCTTGCCCAAACTCAAAAAAGCCTATGAAAAAGTTACCAAGGGCATCTCATGGGGCCCCCCACTGACCCGAGTTTCCAAATGGTCAGTACGCCCCTGCTCTGGTCTTCAGTCAGCTACCATCATGCCTTCTCTTTCTACCCTCTGGTCCTCAGTCAGCTACAATCCTGCCTTCTCTTTCTACCCTCTGGTCCTCAGTCAGCTACCATCCTGCCTTCTCTTTTCACTCTGTGGTCCTCAGTCAGCTACAATCCTGCCTTCTCTTTCTACCCTCTGGTCCTCAGTCAGCTACCATCTTGCCTTCTCTTTTCACTCTGTGGTCCTCAGTCAGCTACCACCCTGCCTTCTCTTTCTACCCTCAGGTCCTCAGTCAGCTACCATCCTGCCTTCTCTTTCTACCCTCTGGTCCTCAGTCAGCTACCATCTTGTCTTCTCTTTCTACCCTCTGTTCCTCGGTCAGCTACTATCTTGCCTTCTCTTTTCACCCTCTGGTCCTCAGTCAGCTACCATCCTGCCTTCTCTTTCTACCCTCTGGTCCTCAGTCAGCTACCATTTTGCCTTCTCTTTCTACCTTCTTGTCCTCAGTCAACTGCCATTCTGCCTTCTCTTTCTACCCTCTGGTCCTCAGTCAACTGCCATTTTGCCTTCTCTTTCTACCCTCTGGTCCTCAGTCAACTGCCATTTTGCCTTCTCTTTCTACCCTCTGGTCCTCAGTCAGCTACCATCTTGCCTTCTCTTTCTACCCTCTGGTCCTCAGTCAGCTACCATCCTGCCTTCTCTTTCTACCCTCTGGTCCTCAGTCAGCTACCATCCCGCCTTCTCTTTCCACCCTCTGGTCTTCAGTCAGCTACCATCCCGCCTTCTCTTTCCACCCTCTGGTCTTCAGTCAGCTACCATCTTGCCTTCTCTTTCTCCCCTCTGGTCTTTTTCCTCTCTGGTCCTCAGTCATCTACCATCCTGTCTTCTCTTTCTTCGCCCTGGTCCTCAATTAGCTTCCATCATGCCAACTCTCTCTTACCCACAACTCTCAGTCAGCTGCCATCGTGCCTCTTCTTTATTCCCACAGTCCTCTATTAGCTGCCTACCTGCCAATTCCTGCTTATCTCTGGGTTAGCACCGTCCTGCTTTCTCATTCTTCCCCACTGGTCCTCATTCATCTGTAATCTTGCCTCCCCCCTCTTCACCCTAATCCTTAATTAATTACCATCCTGCCTTCTCTTTCCCTCAACCAACTGACATCCTGCCTCCAATTCCGTCACCCTAGTCCTCAGCCAGTCATCATGATGCCTTCTGTTTCCTACCACTGGCTCTTAGTCATCTAACATCCTGCCTCCTGTTTATCCCACTGTTTACTGCCCTTGCTCTGCTGCCCACCTACCTCTTCATTCTTACCCATGCTCCTCAATCAGCTGTCTTCATGCCTACTCTTTCTCCCCCCAGTCCTCAATCAATGGCCATCCTGCCTTCACTTTATTGCCCCAGGCCCTTTATTAGCTGCCCACTTGTCTCCTCTTTCTTCCCCCCATTCCTCAATCAGCTGCCTTCGTGCCTCCTTTTGCTTCACTGTGGCCCTCAGTTAGCTGCCATTCTGCCTTCTCTTTCTTCCTTCTGGCCCTCAATCAGCTGCCATCCTGCCTCCTCTTTCTCCCTCCACCCCCAATCCTCAATCAGCTACCCACCTGCTTCTTCATTCTTCCCCCTGCTGCTCAATCATCTTCCATCCTGCCTCCTCTTTCTTCTCCCAGGTCCTCAACTAGCTGCCCACCTGCCTTCCCTTTCTCCCCCCAGTCCTCAATCAGCTTCAATCCTGCCTCTTCTTTCTTCCCCCTGGTCCTCAGCTAGCTGCCCACCTGCCTTCCCATTCTTCCCAAAGTCCTCAATCAGATTTCATCCTGCCTCCTCTTTCTTCTCCCTGGTTCTCAACTAGCTGCCCACCTGCCTTCCCATTCTCCCCAAAGTCCTCAATCAGCTTTCATCCTGCCTCCTCTTTCTTCTCCCTGGTCCTCAACTAGCTGCCCACCTGCCTTCCCTTTCTCCCCCCAGTCCTCAATCAGCTTCAATCCTGCCTCTTCTTTCTTCCCCCTGGTCCTCAGCTAGCTGCCCACCTGCCGTCCCATTCTTCCCAAAGTCCTCAATCAGCTTTCATCCTGCCTCCTCTTTCTTCTCCCTGGTCCTCAAATAGCTGCCCACCTGCCTTCTCTTTCTCCCCAAAGTCCTCAATCAGCTTTCATCCTGCCTCCTCTTTCTTCTCCCTGGTCCTCAACTAGCTGCCCACCTGCCTTCCCTTTCTGCCCAAAGTCCTCAATCAGCTTTCATCCTGCCTCCTCTTTCTTCTCCCTGGTCCTCAACTAGCTGCCCACCTGCCTTCCCTTTCTCCCCCCAGTCCTCAATCAGCTTCCTCCTCTTTCTTCTCCCTGGTCCTCAACTAGCTGCCCACCTGCCTTCCTATTCTCCCCAAAGTCCTCAATCAGCTTTCATCCTGCCTCCTCTTTCTTCCCCCTGGTCCTCAACTAGCTGCCCACCTGCCTTCCTATTCTCCCCAAAGTCCTCAATCAGCTTTCATCCTGCGTCCTCTTTCTTCCCCCGGTCCTCAACTAGCTGCCCACCTGCCTTCCCATTCTGCCCCAATCCTCAATCAGCTTCCTTGCCACGCCTGTCCATGGTCCTTTCCCACTCTGCCTATTCGGCCAATGGTTCATGATCAGCCGCCGCTGTCCCCTACACTAGGCCACGACCATCTACTGCTCTCCTTCCTCCTTCCCATCCACGCCACAATCCGGTCTCACCCCAATTCTCCAAATCATCAGTTCCAGAGAAATCACACATTTAACAAAATACTATCTAATATAACTAACAGGACACAGTCTGCGGCTACCACCCTGTCCAATTGGGCAGTAAGTCATGCAGGTAAGTCATTAATCGCCCATAGGTCAAAGGCCATGCCACCTAAATAGACCCCATCCATGAACAGGCACACATTTGCTCATTTCCATAATGACAGGTTGACTATGAACGAGGCAGATCATCGTACTTACCTTTTCGGCGCGGTTCGTGGCCTGGATGCTTGAACTCCCCTCCATCCTTCCAACTACCAGATCTAGAAAGGTGAGAGAAGACTTAATACCGTGCCACCGGCTCTAAGTACTCATTACAGATTTATCTCTCCGGCTTTACATAAACCGTTCTTCAAATCTGTGCTGTATGACTGCGATTGCTGTGACTGCGTAATAGCTTTCACACAAAACCACCTACAGACAAAAATCACCTGGAAGCAAAAAAAAAAAAAAACTTACAGTGCCACTAAAGATACGGCAATGACAAGGACTTCCTACGACACCCAAGAGCTGACGGACACAAGGAACGAAGACTCATTGAATGAAGCTTACCGCACCGAGGCTCCTCCGAAGCTCTAACGGGGGGAAGATAACGAGGCGTTCTGCAACAAGGTAAAATTAGAGCGGCGGATAAGCGGCACGCAAAAAGAAAAAAAAAAAAAAAAAAATGTGTCAGATCAAGTTTGCAATAAAAATCTGGCGATCCAGCTGCCTCATCGCTGCGATTGGACGGAATGAACGCAGCTGCACGTTACCAAGGAGAGAGTGTTACCGAAAAACCCCGCTCCTCGCAGCATATGCGGTCCTTACACATTTTGTACAAACTTGGATAAAATAAAAAAAAAACAAGGGGGGCTCTGCGCTGAGCGGGAACAGATTGGCACCTTATTACTATTTATTCCGACGGAGAGCTAAATGTTTGGAAGCGCGGCGGCTGAACGCTTTATTCATCTCATCAATATTCTCTATTAAAACAGATGGGGTTAGAAATGACAGACTTCACTAGTGCCTACAGCTTTTTTTTTTTTTTTTACACCGTAGGATTAATCATAGGCTTGGGGGGGGGGGGGGGCATTTGATCAAAAAAGCGGTTATTGTGCCACTTTTCTGATGCGGTGACTCATGCCACAGATTCACGCATCGGGCTCCGTCCGTAGGTAGATGAGACAGATGCACATCTCGGCAGAGAGCTGTCATACAAACCTTTCTACACACACATGCTTAGGATAGTCCCACGTGATCCAGATAAATATATCACAGAATGGAGTATATGGAGGGAGACGCTCACCCTCCCCTCCCCTCCCCATCCATATGTATATATATATATAGCAGGTGGGTAACTATGATGGGCAGGGATGCCTAAAGTTGCTATATTACTGGCTACCGGCAATTCCTGGGAAATGAATCAGAGATCTAATCAAAGTAATTGAGAGCAGAAGAACTACTGCAGCCAGCATGTCACATTCTCTATCTATCTATCTATTATCTATCATCTATCTATCTATCTATTATCTATTATCTATCTATTATCTATCTATTATCTATCTATTATCTATCTATCTATCTATCTATTATCTATCTATCTATCTATCTATTATCTATCTATTATCTATCTATTATCTATCTATCTATCTATCTATCTATCTATCTATTATCTATCTATCTATCTATCTATTATCTATCTATTATCTATCTATTATCTATCTATTATCTATCTATCTATTATCTATCATTCTATCTCTATCTATCTATCTATCTATTATCTATCTATTATCTATCTATTATCTATCTATTATCTATCTATCTATCATCTATCTATCTATTATCTATCTATCTATCTATTATCTATCTATCTATCTATTATCTATCTATCTATCTATCTATTATCTATCTATTATCTATCATTCTATCTCTATCTATCTATCTATCTATCTATCTATCTATCTATCTATCTATTATCTATCTATCTATCTATCTATCTATCTATCTATCTATCTATCATCTATCTATCTATCTATTATCTATTATCTATCTATCATCTATCTTCTATTATCTATCTATCTATCTATCTATTATCTATCTATCTATCTATTATCTATCTATCTATCTATTATCTATCTATCTATCTATCTATCTATTATCTATCTATCTATCTATCTATCTATCTATCTATCTATCTATCTATCTATTATCTATCTATCTATCTATCTATCATCTATCTATCTATTATCTATCTATTCAGTGGTATCCGACCCTTGGCGATTGCATGGACCGTCACACGCAAGCGACTTTTTCTTCCATGAATTCTCTGAGCAATTATTTTTACAGGGTAGGTTTCCAGGTCTTTCCCCAACCCCTACCATGCAGGAAATCCCGCATGGCCAGGGATGAAACTAGGACAATTTAGACAGGAGCCAATGAACCTTCCAGCATGTCTTTGGAGTGTGGGAGGAAATCGGAGGAAACCCACGCGAACACAGGGAGAACATGCAAACTCCATGCAGGAGGCTCCATGGTTGGGAATTGAACCCATGACCCATTTACTGCACGGCAGACATGCTAAGCACTAAGCCACTGTGCCGCCCATGTCACATTAACCGGAAGTATATAGATGTACACCAGTATGGAAACAATACAAATATGTCAATAAGAAAAGTAATTAATAACAGTACTTGCAATGAACAAACAGGTATTATCAGCAAAGGGTCCAAGAGGAGTCCTCTTGGAGTTGTGCACATATACCCAGATATATATATATAGAGAGAGAAATAGAGGGGGGGGGGAGAGAGAGTGTGTTATTAATAGATACCTCCAGATGACTGTTACAGCAAAGTCCAGTCGCAGCGGTATCCAAGGATGATGCAGTGTCTGTCTTGGTGTTGGAGATCTGAAGATAAGATTAGTGGTGATGGGGAGATCCTCCAACTGTTGTCCATCCAGCCTGAAACGGAGCTTTTCACCAGCAGGAATAGCAAAATAATAGCATAAGAGTGTTGGAGATCTGAAGATAAGATTAGTGGTGATGGGGAGATCCTCCAACTGTTGTCCATCCAGCCTGGAACTGAGCTTCTCACCAGCAGGAATAGCATAATAATAGCATAAGAGTGCCTTCTAGCTTAGGTTTAGCAGCATGGACACCACATTCAGCTAAGACTTCCTTTCTCTCTTCACTTCCTCCTCCTTCTGGGGTTTCAAAGCCAACAACCCAGAGACAAGAAGTGCATACACAAAAGATTTATGGGCATTTGCAGATTCAGACAGTAGAGGGCAGCAGATCCCTAAATATGTATACTGTCTATATATTGTGACAATGAGGGGGCCTGCCGCTGTGTAGAAGGAGGCAAAAATGATACAAGGTTCTCATGAATGCAGAGTGATAACTGTTACAGCAAAGTCCAGTCGCAGCGGTATCCAAGGATGATGCAGTGTCTGTCTTGGTGTTGGAGACCTGAAGATAAGATTAGTTGTGATGGGGAGATCCTCCAACTGTTGTCCATCCAGCCTGGAACGGAGCTTCTCACCAGCAGGAATAGCATAATAATAGCATAAGAGTGTTGGAGACCTGAAGATAAGATTAGTGGTGATAGGGAGATCCTCCAACTGTTGACCATCCAGCCTGAAACAGAGCTTCTCACCAGCAGGAATAGCAAAATAATAGCATAAGAGTGTTGGAGACCTGAAGATAAGATTAGTGGTGATAGGGAGATCCTCCAACTGTTGTCCATCCAGCCTGAAACGGAGCTTCTCACCAGCAGGAATAGCAAAACAATAGCATAAGAGTGTTGGAGACCTGAAGATAAGATTAGTGGGGATGGGGAGATCCTCCAACTGTTGTCCATCCAGACTAGAACGGAGCTTCTCACCAGCAGGAATAGCAAAATAATAACATAAGAGTGTTGGAGACCTGAAGATAAGATTAGTGGTGATGGGGAGATCCTCCAACTGTTGTCCATCCAGCCTGGAACGGAGCTTATCATCAGCAGGAATAGCATAATAATAGTATAAGAGTGCCTTCTGGCTTAGGCTGAGCAGCATGGACACCACATTCAGCTAAGACTTCCTTTCTTTCTTCACTTCCTCCTCCTTCTGGGGTTTCAAAGCCAACAACCCAGGGACAGGAAGTGCATACACAACATGTTTATGGGCATTTGCATATTCAGAAAGTAGAGGGCAGCAGATCCCTAAATATGTATACTGTCTATATATTGTGACAATGAGAGGCCCTGCCGCTGTGTAGAAGTAGGCAAAAATTATACAAGGTTCTCATGAATGCAGAGTGATGACTGTTACAGCAAAGTCCATTCGCAGCGGTATCCAAGGATGATGCAGTGTCTGTCTTGGTGTTGGAGACCTGAAGATAAGATTAGTGGTGATGGGGAGATCCTCCAACTGATGTCCATCCAGCCTGGAACGGAGCTTCTCACCAGCAGGAATAGCATAATAATAGCATAAGAGTGTTGGAGACCTGAAGATAAGATTAGTGGGGATGGGGAGATCCTCCAACTGTTGTCCATCCAGCCTGGAACGGAGCTTCTCACCAGCAGGAATAGCATAATAATAGCATAAGAGTGCCTTCTGGCTTAGGTTTAGCAGCATAAACACCACATTCAGCTAAGACTTCCTTTCTCTCTTCACTTCCTCCTCCTTCTGGGGTTTCAAAGCCAACAACCCACAGACAAGAAGTGCATACACAAAATATTTATGGGCATTTGCGGATTCAGACAGTAGAGGGCAGCAGATCCCTAAATATGTATACTGTCTATATATTGTGACAATGCGAGGCCCTGTCACTGTGTAGAAGTAGGCAACAATGATACAAGGTTCTCATGAATGCAGAGTGATGACTGTTACAGCAAAGTCCAGTTGCAGTGGTATCCAAGGACGATGCAGTGTCTGTCTTGGTGTTGGAGACCTGAAGATAAGATTAGTAATGGGTCTGTGCATGCGCAGATTGCCCAGGCGCACCAATGTGCAGGCATTAGGACCTGGGCGCCCGCGGCGGGAATTGCAGCCGCGCATACGCACTCGTGCACGCGGATGCGCGTCTGGCACCAATGACGGTGCAGGGCACACTATTTAAACTAGCCAGGCGGTGATCAGATTGCTGCAAGGTCTAGTTCCTGTTACCTGTTTCCTGAAGTGCGTTCCCAGTTGCCGACCCTGCCTGTCCTGATTCTTGTTGACCTTCTCCTGCTCTGATCCCTGGCTCGTCCCTGACTTCTCCTCTGCCTGCCCCTTTGTTATTGGACCGCCTGTTGCTGAACCTTTGCTCGTGACCCAGTTACTCTTCGCCTCCTGCTCTGTATCGATCTGCCTCCACCATTACCAACCCAGCTAGTCTGACCACGCTTACTCCTGACTGTCATCCATCTATCCCGCACTTGTCCTGGACCTGTCAGCCTCTTCACATCAGGCTCACACCTTGCACATACCCTCAGCGGGACCCCTCTACCACAGTTGGGTGTACTTAGAGACCGCAACCTGGTTTCAGTCTTGCACCAAGTCCATCCCCACCATCAGGGGCTCTGGTGAAAAGGCAGACTGGGACTTAGACTCCGCGTCCTGGGGAATCTTGTTCTGTGGGTCACTAGAGATCCTGCTGGGGGGTGCATGACAGTTGTCCATCCAGCCTGGAACGGAGCTTCTCACCAGCAGGAATAGAATAATAATAGCATAAGAGTGCCTTCTGGCATAGGTTGAGCAGTATAGACACCACATTCAGCTAAGACTTCCTTTCTCTCTTCACTTCCTCCTCCTTCTGGGGTTTCAAAGCTAACAACCCAGGGACAGGAAGTGCATACACAACATATTTATGGACATTTGTAGATTCAGACAGTAGAGGGCAGCAGATCCCTAAATATGTATACTCTAAATATATTGTGACAATGTGAGGCCCTCCCACTGTGTAGAAGTAGGCAAAAATGATACAAGGTTCTCATGAATGAAGAGTGAGGGGCTCTGGAATATCAGTTCTGTGTGGAGAAGACTGGCTTTTTCAGTTTCTACAGGTTTCATATTTCTCGGATTGTGTTCTGGAGTCCAAACACTTCAAAGAGTCTTGGGTGGGATGAAGCCTTTAATCCAGCATCCAGATCTTGCTTATAATCAGAGTTTTGCCTGACAGCAGCTGAGGGCTCTCGTAAGGAGACAAGGGAGCTCAACTCAGGAGACAATGCTTCAAGCTGGAATCAGAAGTTTCTGTGTCTAGAGGACTGAGAGAGTTGAAATGATTGAGGGAGTCCAGAGGTCTGAGAGAGTCAAGATGACTGAGCAGGTCCAGAGGTGTGAGAAAGTCAAGATGACTGAGGGAGTCCAGAGTTCTGAGAAAGTTGAGATGGCTGAGGGAGTCGAGAGAGAGAGAGAGAGTTGAAAGGACTGAATGAGTCCAGAGGTCTGAGAGAGTTGGTACACCTGAGCGGGTCCAGAGGTCTGAGAGAGTCAAGATGACTGAGGGAGTCCAGAGTTCTGAGAAAGTTGAGATGGCTGAGGGAGTCGAGAGAGAGAGAGGGAGAGTTGAAAGGACTGAATGAGTCCAGAGGTCTGAGAGAGTTGCTACACCTGAGCGGGTCCTGAGGTCTGAGAGAGTCGCTACAACTGAGCAGGTCCAGAGGTCTGAGAGAGTCAAGACGACTGAGCGAGTCTAGAGGTCTGAGAGAGTCAAGACAACTAAGGAGGTACAGAGATCTGTGAGAGTCCAGACAACTGAGCAAGTCCAGAGGTCTGAGAGAGTGGAGACAAGTGAATGAGTTCAGAGGTCTAAAAGAGTCAAGATGACTGAGCGAGTCAAGAGGTCTGGGAGGGTTGAGATGACTGAGCAAGTCCAGAGGTCTGAGAGAGTCAAGACATCTGAGGAAGTCCAGAGGTCTGAGAGAGACGAGACGGCTGAGCGAATCCAGAGGTCTGAGAGAGACGAGACGGCTGAGCGAATCCAGAGGTCTGAGAGAGACGAGACGGCTGAGCGAATCCAGAGGTCTGAGTGAGTTGAGGCGAATGAGCGAGTCCAGAGGTCAGAGAGCGTTGAGACGACTGAGTGAGTCCAGAGGTCTGAGTGAGTCGAGACATCTGAGGGAGTCCAGAGGTCTAAGTGAGTCGAAACGACTGAATTAATCCAGAGGTCTGGGTGATCAAGACAACTAAATGAATTGAGAGGTCTGTGAGATTTGAGATGACTGAGTGAGTCCAGAGATCTGAGAGTGCAGACGACTGAACGAGTCCAGAGGTCTGAGAGAGTCAAAATGATTGAATGAGTCCAGAGGTTTGAGAGTCAAGATGACTGAGCAAGCACAGAGGACTGAGAGAACTTAGAAGACTAAGAGGACTGAGAATGCTGGGAGAGATGGGAGATATGAGGCACATGAACTGTGTAAGATGGTCTGAGGGACCCAAGCTGAGGCCTGAGTCTAAGACCTAAGCAGTGGTGCTGCAGAAGAGATGCAGGAGGCTGAGAATCATTTATTTTTGTGTAAGTGAAATGATGGTGGAAACCTCTATGTGGGAAATCCTGATGTAAGTAACTTTCCTATATTTTTAAATAAAAGTGGGCCACCTTCTCTATTTGTATTGTTTACCATGATTGAAAATGAAAGTAAAATGAAAATCTCACATTTTGGGTTGTTATCAGACCAGTAGTAAAGGGGAAATCCTCCAATGGGGACACAAGTTCTGGTGACACCCTGTGGCTCCCTTACTTTGGAGGGGTTTCCTCTCACTTCCTGTTTCAGCTATGGAACAGGAAGTGAAGAGAAATCTCCTCAATGGGACACGGATGGCAAAGAAAAACCTGACAAAGGGCTATAACCCTTCCTTACTCTATTCAAAATGGAAAAAAAAGTTTACTTACACTTTGACTTTCCCAGTATTAAAATATACACACTATATTGCCCCAAGTATTGGTCCGCCGGCCTTTCCACACACATGACCTTTAATGGCCATCCAGTCTTAGTCCGTAGGGTTCAATATTGAGTTGGCCCCGCCCTTTCCACGCACATGACCTTTAATGGCCCCCCAGTCTTAGTCCGTAGGGTTCAATATTGAGTTGGCCCCGCCCTTTCCACGCACATGACCTTTAATGGCCCCCCAGTCTTAGTCCGTAGGGTTCAATATTGAGTTGGCCCCGCCCTTTCCACACACATGACCTTTAATGGCCCCCCAGTCTCAGTCCGTAGGGTTCAATATTGACTTGGCCCCGCCCTTTCCACACACATGACCTTTAATGGCCCCCCAGTCTTAGTCCGTAGGGTTCAATATTGAGTTGGCTCCGCCCTTTGCAGCTATAACAGCTTCAACTCTTCTGGGAAGGCCGTCCACAAGGTTTAGGAGGGTGTCTATGGGAAGGTTGGACCATTCTTCCAGAAGCACATTTGTCAGGTCAGGCACTGATGTCGGGGGAGGAGGCCTGACTCGCAGTCTCCACTCTAATTCATCCCAAAGGTGTTCTATGGGGTTGAGGTCAGGACTCTGTGCAGGACAGTCAAGTTCCTCCACCCCAAACTGGCTCCTCCATGTCTTTATGGACCTTGCTTTGTACACTGGTGGGCAGTCATGTTGGAACAGGAAGGGGCCATCCCCAAACTCCTCCCACAAAGTTGGAAGCATGAAATTGTCCAAAATGTCGCCTTAAGAGTTCCCTTCACTGGAACTAGGGGGCCAAGCCCAACCCCTGAAGAACAACCCCAACCCATAATCCCCCCTCCGCCAAACTTTACACTTGGCACAATGCAGTCAGGTAAGTACCGTTCTCCTGACAACCATCAAACCCAGACACGTCCATCGGATTGCCAGACAGAAAAGTGTGATTGGTCACTCCAGAGAACACGTCTCCATGCTCTAGAGTCCAGTGGCGGCGTGCTTTACACCACGGCATCGCTTTGCATTGCACTTGGTGATGGAAGGCTTGGATGCAGCTGCTCGGCCATGGAAACCCATTCCATGAAGCTCTCTACGCACTGTTGTTGGGCTCATCTGAAGGCCACACCAAGTTTGGAGGTCTTTAGCTATTGTCTCTGCAGACAGTTGGCGACTTCTGCGCACTGTGCGCTTCAGCATGCGCTGACCCCGCCCTGTCATGTGACGTGGCCTACCACTTGGTGGCTGAGTGGCTGTTGTTCCCAGTTGCTTCCACTTTGTTATAATCCCACTAACAGTTGAGCGTGGAATATTTAGTAGCCAGGAAATGTCACGGATGGACTTATTGCCCAGATGGCCACCTATCACGGGACCACGCTTGGAGCCACTGAGCTCCTGAGAGCGACCCATTCTTTCACCAATGTTTGTAGAAGCCGTCTGCATGCCTAGGGGCTTGATTGTATACACCTGTGTCCATGGAGGGGATTGGAACACCTGAATCACATGATATGGAGGGGATTGGAGCACCTGAATCACATGATATGGAGGGTTTGGAACACCTGAATCACATGATTGGGAGGCGATTGGAATGCCTGAATCACATGATATGGAGGGGATTGGAACACCTGAATCACATGATATGGAGGGGATTGGAACACCTGAACCCAATGATTTGGAGGGCGGAGCTAATACTTTTGGCAATATCAGAAAAGAATTATATCAGAAAAAGAGAAAGAGACACTCACAGATACAGTAAATGTATGCATATATTTTCATTAACCCAAACTCTCCCAATGGTCCTATAACCCCGCCCCTTCCATCTGCTCACACTCTTTATATCTCTCCCATGGTCGGTTCATGTGACACGGCACACTTGGCCAGGTGTTCCTGGCTACCATTTTGTCTGATTGGACAGTAACACTCACCAATGTGTTAAGAATCACTGAGCAATGGAGGCTCTGTGTTCCCGCTGGAGCACACACTGCATGGTGCAATAGACTGGGCAATGGAGGCTCAGTGTTCCCGCTGGAGCACACACTGCATGGTGTAATAGACTGGGCAATGGAGGCTCAGTGTTCCCCCTGGAGCACACACTGCATGGTGCAATAGACCGGGCAATGGAGGCTCTGTGTTCCCGCTGGAGCACACACTGCATGGTGTAATAGACTGGGCAATGGAAGCTCAGTGTTCACGCTGGAGCACACACTGCATGGTGCAATAGACCGAGCAATGGAGATTCAGTGTTACCGCTGGAGCACACACTGCATGGTGCAATAGACCGGGCAATGGAGGCTCAGTGTTACCGCTGGAGCACACACTGCATGGTGTAAATGACTGGACAATGGAGGCTCTGTGTTCCCACTGGAGTGCACACTGCAAGGTGTAATAGGTTGCGCAATGGAGGCTCTGTGTTCCCGCTGGAGCACACACTGCATGGTGTAATAGACTGGGCAATGGAGGTTCAGTGTTCCCGCTGGAGCACACACTGCATGGTGTAATAGACTGGGCAATGGAGGTTCAGTGTTCCCCCTGGAGCACACACTGCATGGTGTAATAGACCGGGCAATGGAGGCAGTGTGTTCCCGCTGGAGCACACACTTCATGGTGCAATAGACCGGGCAATGGAGGCTCTGTGTTCCCACTGGAGCACACACTGCATGGTAATAGACTGGGCAATGGAGGCTCAGTGTTCCAGCTGGAGCACACACTGCATGGTGTAATAGACCAAGCAATGGAGGCTCTGTGTTCCCGCTGGAGGACACACTGCATGGTGTAATAGACTGGGCAATGGAGGCTCAGTGTTCCCCCTGGAGCACACACTGCATGGTGCAATAGACCGGGCAATGGAGGCTCTGTGTTCCCGCTGGAGCACACACTGCATGGTGCAATAGACCGGGCAATGGAGGCTCTGTGTACCCGCTGGAGCACACACTGCATGGTGTAATAGACTGGGCAATGGAAGCTCAGTGTTCACGCTGGAGCACACACTGCATGGTGCAATAGACCGAGCAATGGAGATTCAGTGTTACCGCTGGAGCACACACTGCATGGTGCAATAGACCGGGCAATGGAGGCTCAGTGTTACCGCTGGAGCACACACTGCATGGTGTAAATGACTGGACAATGGAGGCTCTGTGTTCCCACTGGAGTGCACACTGCAAGGTGTAATAGGTTGCGCAATGGAGGCTCTGTGTTCCCGCTGGAGCACACACTGCATGGTGTAATAGACTGGGCAATGGAGGTTCAGTGTTCCCGCTGGAGCACACACTGCATGGTGTAATAGACTGGGCAATGGAGGTTCAGTGTTCCCCCTGGAGCACACACTGCATGGTGTAATAGACCGGGCAATGGAGGCAGTGTGTTCCCGCTGGAGCACACACTTCATGGTGCAATAGACCGGGCAATGGAGGCTCTGTGTTCCCACTGGAGCACACACTGCATGGTAATAGACTGGGCAATGGAGGCTCAGTGTTCCAGCTGGAGCACACACTGCATGGTGTAATAGACCAAGCAATGGAGGCTCTGTGTTCCCGCTGGAGGACACACTGCATGGTGTAATAGACTGGGCAATGGAGGCTCAGTGTTCCCCCTGGAGCACACACTGCATGGTGCAATAGACCGGGCAATGGAGGCTCTGTGTTCCCGCTGGAGCACACACTGCATGGTGTAATAGACCGGGCAATGGAGGCTCTGTGTTCCCGCTGGAGCACACACTGCATGGTGTAATAGACTGGGCAATGGAGGCTCAGTGTTCCCGCTGGAGCACACACTGCATGGTGCAATAGACCGAGCAATGGAGATTCAGTGTTCCCGCTGGAGCACACACTGCATGGTGCAATAGACCGGGCAATGGAGGCTCAGTGTTACCGCTGGAGCACACACTGCATGGTGTAATAGACTGGACAATGGAGGCTCTGTGTTCCCGCTGGAGTGCACACTGCAAGGTGTAATAGGTTGCGCAATGGAGGCTCTGTGTTCCCGCTGGAGCACACACTGCATGGTGTAATAGACTGGGCAATGGAGGTTCAGTGTTCCCGCTGGAGCACACACTGCATGGTGCAATAGACCGGGCAATGGAGGCTCAGTGTTCCCACTGGAGCACACACTGCATAGTGTAATAGACCGGGCAATGGAGGCTCTGTGTTCCCGCTGGAGCGCACACTGCATGGTGTAATAGGTTGCGCAATGGAGGCTCTGTGTTCCCGCTGGAGCACACACTGCATGGTGTAATAGACCGGGCAATGGAGGTTCAGTGTTCCCCCTGGAGCACACACTGCATGGTGCAATAGACCGGGCAATGGAGGCTCAGTGTTCCCACTGGAGCACACACTGCATGGTGTAATAGACCGGGCAATGGAGGCTCTGTGTTCCCGCTGGAGCGCACACTGCATGGTGTAATAGGTTGCGCAATGGAGGCTCTGTGTTCCCGCTGCAGCACACACTGCATGGTATAATAGACCGGGCAATGGAGGCTCAGTGTTCCCACTGAAGCACACACTGCATGGTGTAATAGACTGAGCAATGGAGGCTCAGTGTTCCCGCTGGAGCGCACACTGCATGGTGTAATAGACTGGGCAATGGAGGCTCAGTGTTCCCCCTGGAGCACACACTGCATGGTGCAATAGACCGGGCAATGGAGGCTCAGTGTTCCCACTGGAGCACACACTGCATGGTGTAATAGACTGGGCAATGGAGGCTCAGTGTTCCCGCTGGAGAACACACTGCATGGTGTAATAGACTGGGCAATGGAGGCTCAGTGTTCCCCCTGGAGCACACACTGCATGGTGCAATAGACCGGGCAATGGAGGCTCAGTGTTCCCACTGGAGCACACACTGCATGGTGTAATAGACCGGGCAATGGAGGCTCAGTGTTCCCGCTGGAGAACACACTGCATGGTGTAATAGGTTGTGCAATGGAGGCTCAGTGTACCCGCTGGAGCACACACTGCATGGTAATAGACTGGACAATGGAGGCTCAGTGTTCCTGCTGGAGAACACACTGCATGGTGTAATAGACTGGGCAATGGAGGCTCAGTGTACCCGCTGGAGCACAGACTGCATGGTGCAATAGACCGGGCAATGGAGGCTCAGTGTTCCCGCTGGAGCACACACTGCATGGTGCAATGGACCGAGCAATGGAGATTCAGTGTTCCCGCTAGAGCACACACTGCATGGTGCAATAGACCGGGCAATGGAGGCTCAGTGTTACCGCTGGAGCACACACTGCATGGTGTAATAGACTGGGCAATGGAGGCTCAGTGTTCCCCCTGGAGCACACACTGCATGGTGCAATAGACCGGGCAATGGAGGCTCAGTGTTCCCACTGGAGCACACACTGCATGGTGTAATAGACCGGGCAATGGAGGCTCTGTGTTCCCGCTGGAGCGCACACTGCATGGTGTAATAGGTTGCGCAATGGAGGCTCTGTGTTCCCGCTGGAGCACACACTGCATGGTATAATAGACCGGGCAATGGAGGCTCAGTGTTCCCACTGAAGCACACACTGCATGGTGTAATAGACTGAGCAATGGAGGCTCAGTGTTCCCGCTGGAGCGCACACTGCATGGTGTAATAGACTGGGCAATGGAGGCTCAGTGTTCCCCCTGGAGCACACACTGCATGGTGCAATAGACCGGGCAATGGAGGCTCAGTGTTCCCACTGGAGCACACACTGCATGGTGTAATAGACCGGGCAATGGAGGCTCAGTGTTCCCGCTGGAGAACACACTGCATGGTGTAATAGACTGGGCAATGGAGGCTCAGTGTTCCCCCTGGAGCACACACTGCATGGTGCAATAGACCGGGCAATGGAGGCTCAGTGTTCCCACTGGAGCACACACTGCATGGTGTAATAGACCGGGCAATGGAGGCTCAGTGTTCCCGCTGGAGAACACACTGCATGGTGTAATAGGTTGTGCAATGGAGGCTCAGTGTACCCGCTGGAGCACACACTGCATGGTAATAGACTGGGCAATGGAGGCTCAGTGTTCCCCCTGGAGCACACACTGCATGGTGTAATAGACTGGACAATGGAGGCTCAATGTTCCTGCTGGAGAACACACTGCATGGTGTAATAGACTGGGCAATGGAGGCTCAGTGTACCCGCTGGAGCACAGACTGCATGGTGCAATAGACCGGGCAATGGAGGCTCAGTGTTCCCGCTGGAGCACACACTGCATGGTGCAATGGACCGAGCAATGGAGATTCAGTGTTCCCGCTAGAGCACACACTGCATGGTGCAATAGACCGGGCAATGGAGGCTCAGTGTTACCGCTGGAGCACACACTGCATGGTGTAATAGACTGGGCAATGGAGGCTCAGTGTTCCCCCTGGAGCACACACTGCATGGTGCAATAGACCGGGCAATGGAGGCTCAGTGTTCCCACTGGAGCACACACTGCATGGTGTAATAGACCGGGCAATGGAGGCTCAGTGTTCCCGCTGGAGAACACACTGCATGGTGTAATAGGTTGTGCAATGGAGGCTCAGTGTACCCGCTGGAGCACACACTGCATGGTAATAGACTGGGCAATGGAGGCTCTGTGTTCCCGCTGGAGCACACACTGCATGGTGCAATAGACCGGGCAATGGAGGCTCAGTGTTACCGCTGGAGCACACACTGCATGGTGTAATAGACCGGGCAATGGAGGCTCAGTGTTCCCGCTGGAGCACACACTGCATGGTGTAATAGACTGGACAATGGAGGCTCTGTGTTCCCGCTGGAGCACACACTGCATGGTGTAATAGACCGGGCAATGGGGGCTCATTGTTCCCGCTGGAGCACACACTGCATGGTGCAATAGACCGGGCAATGGAGGCTCAGTGTTCCAACTGAAGCACACACTGCATGGTGTAATAGACCGGGCAATGGAGGCTCAGTGTACCCGCTGGAGCACACACTGCATGGTAATAGACTGGGCAATGGAGGCTCAGTGTTCCCGCTGGAGCACACACTGCATGGTAATAGACTGGGCAATGGAGGCTCAGTGTTCCCGCTGGAGCACACACTGCATGGTAATAGACTGGGCAATGGAGGCTCAGTGTTCCCGCTGGAGCACACACTGCATGGTGTAATAGACTGGGCAATGGAGGCTCAGTGTTTCCCCTGGAGCACACACTGCATGGTGTAATAGACTGGACAATGGAGGCTCAGTGTTCCCCCTGGAGTACACACTGCATGGTGTAATAGACTGGACAATGGAGGCTCAGTGTTCCTGCTGGAGAACACACTGCATGGTGTAATAGACTGGGCAATGGAGGCTCTGTGTTCCCCCTGGAGCACACACTGCATGGTGCAATAGACCGGGCAATGGAGGCTCAGTGTTCCAACTGAAGCACACACTGCATGGTGTAATAGACCGGGCAATGGAGGCTCAGTGTTCCCGCTGGAGCACACACTGCATGGTGTAATAGACCGGGCAATGGAGGCTCAGTGTTCCCGCTGGAGCACACACTGCATGGTGTAATAGGTTGCGCAATGGAGGCCCTGTGTTCCCGCTGGAGCACACACTGCATGGTGTAATAGACCGGGCAATGGAGGCTCAGTGTTCCCGCTGGAGCACACACTGCATGGTAATAGACTGGGCAATGGAGGCTCAGTGTTCCCGCTGGAGCACACACTGCATGGTGTAATAGACTGGACAATGGAGGCTCTGTGTTCCCGCTGGAGCACACACTGCATGGTGTAATAGACCGGGCAATGGGGGCTCATTGTTCCCGCTGGAGCACACACTGCATGGTGCAATAGACCGGGCAATGGAGGCTCAGTGTTCCAACTGAAGCACACACTGCATGGTGTAATAGACCGGGCAATGGAGGCTCAGTGTTCCCGCTGGAGCACACACTGCATGGTGTAATAGACCGGGCAATGGAGGCTCAGTGTTCCCGCTGGAGCACACACTGCATGGTGTAATAGGTTGCGCAATGGAGGCCCTGTGTTCCCGCTGGAGCACACACTGCATGGTGTAATAGATCGGGCAATGGAGGCTCTGTGTTCCCGCTGGAGCACACACTGCATGGTGTAATAGACCGGGCAATGGAGGCTCAGTGTTCCCGCTGGAGAACACACTGCATGGTGTAATAGGTTGCGCAATGGAGGCTCAGTGTACCCGCTGGAGCACACACTGCATGGTAATAGACTGGGCAATGGAGGCTCAGTGTTCCCCCTGGAGCACACACTGCATGGTGCAATAGACCGGGCAATGGAGGCTCAGTGTTCCCACTGGAGCACACACTGCATGGTGTAATAGACCGGGCAATGGAGGCTCAGTGTTCCCGCTGGAGAACACACTGCATGGTGTAATAGGTTGCGCAATGGAGGCTCAGTGTACCCGCTGGAGCACACACTGCATGGTAATAGACTGGGCAATGGAGGCTCAGTGTTCCCGCTGGAGCACACACTGCATGGTAATAGACTGGGCAATGGAGGCTCAGTGTTCCCGCTGGAGCACACACTGCATGGTGTAATAGACTGGACAATGGAGGCTCTGTGTTCCCGCTGGAGCACACACTGCATGGTGTAATAGACCGGGCAATGGGGGCTCATTGTTCCCACTGGAGCACACACTGCATGGTGCAATAGACCGGGCAATGGAGGCTCAGTGTTCCAACTGAAGCACACACTGCATGGTGTAATAGACCGGGCAATGGAGGCTCAGTGTTCCCGCTGGAGCACACACTGCATGGTGTAATAGACCGGGCAATGGAGGCTCAGTGTTCCCGCTGGAGCACACACTGCATGGTGTAATAGGTTGCGCAATGGAGGCCCTGTGTTCCCGCTGGAGCACACACTGCATGGTTTAATAGACCGGGCAATGGAGGCTCTGTGTTCCAGCTGGAGCACACACTGCATGGTGTAATAGATCGGGCAATGGAGGCTCTGTGTTCCCGCTGGAGCACACACTGCATGGTGTAATAGACCGGGCAATGGAGGCTCAGTGTTCCCGCTGGAGCACACACTGCATGGTGCAATAGACCGGGCAATGGAGGCTCAGTGTTCCCACTGGAGCACACACTTCATGGTGCAATAGACCGAGCAATGGAGATTCAGTGTTCCCGCTGGAGCACACACTGCATGGTGCAATAGACCGGGCAATGGAGGCTCAGTGTTACCGCTGGAGCACACACTGCATGGTGCAATAGACCAGGCAATGGAGGCTCAGTGTTCCCGCTGGAGCACACACTGCATGGTGTAATAGACTGGGCAATGGAGACTCAGTGTTCCCGCTGGAGCACACACTGCATGGTGTAATAGACCGGGCAATAGAGGTTCAGTGTTCCCACTGGAGCACACACTGCATTTTGTAATAGACCGGGCAATGGAGGCTCTGTGTTCCCGCTGGAGCGCACACTGCATGGTGTAATAGGTTGTGCAATGGAGGCTCTGTGTTCCCGCTGGAGCACACACTGCATGGTGTAATAGACTGGGCAATGGAGGCTCAGTGTTCCCCCTGGAGCACACACTGCATGGTGCAATAGACCGGGCAATGGATGCTCAGTGTTCCCACTGGAGCACACACTGCATGGTGTAATAGACTGGGCAATGGAGGCTCAGTGTTCCTGCTGGAGAACACACTGCATGGTGTAATAGACTGGGCAATGGAGGCTCAGTGTTCCTGCTGGAGAACACACTGCATGGTGTAATAGGTTGCGCAATGGAGGCTCAGTGTACCCGCTGGAGCACACACTGCATGGTAATAGACTGGGCAATGGAGGCTCAGTGTTCCCGCTGGAGCACACACTGCATGGTAATAGACTGGGCAATGGAGGTTCAGTGTTCCCGCTGGAGCACACACTGCATGGTGCAATAGACCGGGCAATGGAGGCTCAGTGTTCCAACTGAAGCACACACTGCATGGTGTAATAGACCGAGCAATGGAGGTTCAGTGTTCCCGCTGGAGCACATATTGCATGGTGTAATAGACCGGGCAATGGAGGCTCAGTGTTCCCCCTGGAGCACACACTGCATGGTGCAATAGACCTGGCAATGGAGGCTCAGTGTTCCCACTGGAGCACACACTGCATGGTGTAATAGACCAGGCAATGGAGGCTCTGTGTTCCCGCTGGAGAACACACTGCATGGTGTAATAGGTTGCGCAATGGAGGCTCAGTGTTCCCGCTGGAGCACACACTGCATGGTGTAATAGGTTGCGCAATGGAGGCTCTGTGTTCCCGCTGGAGCACACACTGCATGGTGTAATAGACCAGGCAATGGAGGCTCAGTGTTCCCACTGAAGCACACACTGCATGGTTTAATAGACCGGGCAATGGAGGCTCAGTGTTCCCGCTGGAGCACACACTGCATGGTGTAATAGGTTGCGCAATGGAGGCTCAGTGTTCCCGCTGGAGCACACACTGCATGGTAATAGACTGGGCAATGGAGGCTCATTGTTCCCGCTGGAGCACACACTGCATGGTGCAATAGACCGGGCAATGGAGGCTCAGTGTTCCAACTGAAGCACACACTGCATGGTGTAATAGACCGGGCAATGGAGGCTCAGTGTTCCCGCTGGAGCACACACTGCATGGTGTAATAGACCGGGCAATGGAGGCTCAGTGTTCCCGCTGGAGCACACACTGCATGGTGTAATAGGTTGCGCAATGGAGGCCCTGTGTTCCCGCTGGAGCACACACTGCATGGTGTAATAGATCGGGCAATGGAGGCTCTGTGTTCCCGCTGGAGCACACACTGCATGGTGTAATAGACCGGGCAATGGAGGCTCAGTGTTCCCGCTGGAGAACACACTGCATGGTGTAATAGGTTGCGCAATGGAGGCTCAGTGTACCCGCTGGAGCACACACTGCATGGTAATAGACTGGGCAATGGAGGCTCAGTGTTCCCCCTGGAGCACACACTGCATGGTGCAATAGACCGGGCAATGGAGGCTCAGTGTTCCCACTGGAGCACACACTGCATGGTGTAATAGACCGGGCAATGGAGGCTCAGTGTTCCCGCTGGAGAACACACTGCATGGTGTAATAGGTTGCGCAATGGAGGCTCAGTGTACCCGCTGGAGCACACACTGCATGGTAATAGACTGGGCAATGGAGGCTCAGTGTTCCCGCTGGAGCACACACTGCATGGTAATAGACTGGGCAATGGAGGCTCAGTGTTCCCGCTGGAGCACACACTGCATGGTGTAATAGACTGGACAATGGAGGCTCTGTGTTCCCGCTGGAGCACACACTGCATGGTGCAATAGACCGGGCAATGGAGGCTCAGTGTTCCAACTGAAGCACACACTGCATGGTGTAATAGACCGGGCAATGGAGGCTCAGTGTTCCCGCTGGAGCACACACTGCATGGTGTAATAGACCGGGCAATGGAGGCTCAGTGTTCCCGCTGGAGCACACACTGCATGGTGTAATAGGTTGCGCAATGGAGGCCCTGTGTTCCCGCTGGAGCACACACTGCATGGTTTAATAGACCGGGCAATGGAGGCTCTGTGTTCCAGCTGGAGCACACACTGCATGGTGTAATAGATCGGGCAATGGAGGCTCTGTGTTCCCGCTGGAGCACACACTGCATGGTGTAATAGACCGGGCAATGGAGGCTCAGTGTTCCCGCTGGAGCACACACTGCATGGTGCAATAGACCGGGCAATGGAGGCTCAGTGTTCCCACTGGAGCACACACTTCATGGTGCAATAGACCGAGCAATGGAGATTCAGTGTTCCCGCTGGAGCACACACTGCATGGTGCAATAGACCGGGCAATGGAGGCTCAGTGTTACCGCTGGAGCACACACTGCATGGTGCAATAGACCAGGCAATGGAGGCTCAGTGTTCCCGCTGGAGCACACACTGCATGGTGTAATAGACTGGGCAATGGAGACTCAGTGTTCCCGCTGGAGCACACACTGCATGGTGTAATAGACCGGGCAATAGAGGTTCAGTGTTCCCACTGGAGCACACACTGCATTTTGTAATAGACCGGGCAATGGAGGCTCTGTGTTCCCGCTGGAGCGCACACTGCATGGTGTAATAGGTTGTGCAATGGAGGCTCTGTGTTCCCGCTGGAGCACACACTGCATGGTGTAATAGACTGGGCAATGGAGGCTCAGTGTTCCCCCTGGAGCACACACTGCATGGTGCAATAGACCGGGCAATGGATGCTCAGTGTTCCCACTGGAGCACACACTGCATGGTGTAATAGACTGGGCAATGGAGGCTCAGTGTTCCTGCTGGAGAACACACTGCATGGTGTAATAGACTGGGCAATGGAGGCTCAGTGTTCCTGCTGGAGAACACACTGCATGGTGTAATAGGTTGCGCAATGGAGGCTCAGTGTACCCGCTGGAGCACACACTGCATGGTAATAGACTGGGCAATGGAGGCTCAGTGTTCCCGCTGGAGCACACACTGCATGGTAATAGACTGGGCAATGGAGGTTCAGTGTTCCCGCTGGAGCACACACTGCATGGTGCAATAGACCGGGCAATGGAGGCTCAGTGTTCCAACTGAAGCACACACTGCATGGTGTAATAGACCGAGCAATGGAGGTTCAGTGTTCCCGCTGGAGCACATATTGCATGGTGTAATAGACCGGGCAATGGAGGCTCAGTGTTCCCCCTGGAGCACACACTGCATGGTGCAATAGACCTGGCAATGGAGGCTCAGTGTTCCCACTGGAGCACACACTGCATGGTGTAATAGACCGGGCAATGGAGGCTCTGTGTTCCCGCTGGAGAACACACTGCATGGTGTAATAGGTTGCGCAATGGAGGCTCAGTGTACCCGCTGGAGCACACACTGCATGGTGTAATAGGTTGCGCAATGGAGGCTCTGTGTTCCCGCTGGAGCACACACTGCATGGTGTAATAGACCAGGCAATGGAGGCTCAGTGTTCCCACTGAAGCACACACTGCATGGTTTAATAGACCGGGCAATGGAGGCTCAGTGTTCCCGCTGGAGCACACACTGCATGGTAATAGACTGGGCAATGGAGGCTCAGTGTTCCCGCTTGAGCACACACTGCATGGTGTAATAGACTGGGCAATGGAGGCTCAGTGTTCCCCCTGGAGCACACACTGCATGGTGCAATAGACCGGGCAATGGATGCTCAGTGTTCCCACTGGAGCACACACTGCATGGTGTAATAGACCGGGCAATGGAGGCTCAGTGTACCCGCTGGAGCACACACTGCATGGTAATAGACTGGGCAATGGAGGCTCAGTGTTCCCGCTGGAGCACACACTGCATGGTAATAGACTGGGCAATGGAGGCTCAGTGTTCCCGCTGGAGCACACACTGCATGGTAATAGACTGGGCAATGGAGGCTCAGTGTTCCCGCTGGAGCACACACTGCATGGTGTAATAGACTGGGCAATGGAGGCTCAGTGTTTCCCCTGGAGCACACACTGCATGGTGTAATAGACTGGACAATGGAGGCTCAGTGTTCCCCCTGGAGTACACACTGCATGGTGTAATAGACTGGACAATGGAGGCTCAGTGTTCCTGCTGGAGAACACACTGCATGGTGTAATAGACTGGGCAATGGAGGCTCTGTGTTCCCCCTGGAGCACACACTGCATGGTGCAATAGACCGGGCAATGGAGGCTCAGTGTTCCAACTGAAGCACACACTGCATGGTGTAATAGACCGGGCAATGGAGGCTCAGTGTTCCCGCTGGAGCACACACTGCATGGTGTAATAGACCGGGCAATGGAGGCTCAGTGTTCCCGCTGGAGCACACACTGCATGGTGTAATAGGTTGCGCAATGGAGGCCCTGTGTTCCCGCTGGAGCACACACTGCATGGTGTAATAGACCGGGCAATGGAGGCTCTGTGTTCCCGCTGGAGCACACACTGCATGGTGTAATAGACCGGGCAATGGAGGCTCAGTGTTCCCACTGGAGCACACACTGCATGGTGTAATAGACCGGGCAATGGAGGCTCAGTGTTCCCGCTGGAGCACACACTGCATGGTGTAATAGACTGGGCAATGGAGGCTCAGTGTTCCCCCTGGAGCACACACTGCATGGTGTAATAGGTTGCGCAATGGAGGCTCTGTGTTCCCGCTGGAGCACACACTGCATGGTGTAATAGACTGGGCAATGGAGGCTCAGTGTTCCCCCTGGAGCACACACTGCATGGTGCAATGGACCGGGCAATGGAGGTTCAGTGTTCCCACTGGGGCACACACTGCATGGTGTAATAGACCGGGCAATGGAGGCTCTGTGTTCCCGCTGGAGCGCACACTGCATGGTGTAATAGGTTGCGCAATGGAGGCTCTGTGTTCCCGCTGGAGCACACACTGCATGGTGTAATAGACCGGGCAATGGAGGCTCAGTGTTCCCACTGAAGCACACACTGCATGGTGTAATAGACTGGGCAATGGAGGCTCAGTTTTCCCGCTGGAGCACACACTGCATGGTGTAATAGACTGGGCAATGGAGGCTCAGTGTTCCCGCTGGAGCACACACTGCATGGTGTAATAGACTGGGCAATGGAGGCTCAGTGTTCCCCCTGGAGCACACACTGCATGGTGCAATAGACCGGGCAATGGAGGCTCAGTGTTCCCACTGGAGCACACACTGCATGGTGTAATAGACCGGGCAATGGAGGCTCAGTGTTCCCGCTGGAGAACACACTGCATGGTGTAATAGGTTGCGCAATGGAGGCTCAGTGTTCCCGCTGGAGCACACACTGCATGGTAATAGACTGGGCAATGGAGGCTCATTGTTCCCGCTGGAGCACACACTGCATGGTGCAATAGACCGGGCAATGGAGGCTCAGTGTTCCAACTGAAGCACACACTGCATGGTGTAATAGACCGGGCAATGGAGGCTCAGTGTTCCCGCTGGAGCACACACTGCATGGTGTAATAGACCGGGCAATGGAGGCTCAGTGTTCCCGCTGGAGCACACACTGCATGGTGTAATAGGTTGCGCAATGGAGGCCCTGTGTTCCCGCTGGAGCACACACTGCATGGTGTAATAGATCGGGCAATGGAGGCTCTGTGTTCCCGCTGGAGCACACACTGCATGGTGTAATAGACCGGGCAATGGAGGCTCAGTGTTCCCGCTGGAGAACACACTGCATGGTGTAATAGGTTGCGCAATGGAGGCTCAGTGTACCCGCTGGAGCACACACTGCATGGTAATAGACTGGGCAATGGAGGCTCAGTGTTCCCCCTGGAGCACACACTGCATGGTGCAATAGACCGGGCAATGGAGGCTCAGTGTTCCCACTGGAGCACACACTGCATGGTGTAATAGACCGGGCAATGGAGGCTCAGTGTTCCCGCTGGAGAACACACTGCATGGTGTAATAGGTTGCGCAATGGAGGCTCAGTGTACCCGCTGGAGCACACACTGCATGGTAATAGACTGGGCAATGGAGGCTCAGTGTTCCCGCTGGAGCACACACTGCATGGTAATAGACTGGGCAATGGAGGCTCAGTGTTCCCGCTGGAGCACACACTGCATGGTGTAATAGACTGGACAATGGAGGCTCTGTGTTCCCGCTGGAGCACACACTGCATGGTGTAATAGACCGGGCAATGGGGGCTCATTGTTCCCGCTGGAGCACACACTGCATGGTGCAATAGACCGGGCAATGGAGGCTCAGTGTTCCAACTGAAGCACACACTGCATGGTGTAATAGACCGGGCAATGGAGGCTCAGTGTTCCCGCTGGAGCACACACTGCATGGTGTAATAGACCGGGCAATGGAGGCTCAGTGTTCCCGCTGGAGCACACACTGCATGGTGTAATAGGTTGCGCAATGGAGGCCCTGTGTTCCCGCTGGAGCACACACTGCATGGTTTAATAGACCGGGCAATGGAGGCTCTGTGTTCCAGCTGGAGCACACACTGCATGGTGTAATAGATCGGGCAATGGAGGCTCTGTGTTCCCGCTGGAGCACACACTGCATGGTGTAATAGACCGGGCAATGGAGGCTCAGTGTTCCCGCTGGAGCACACACTGCATGGTGCAATAGACCGGGCAATGGAGGCTCAGTGTTCCCACTGGAGCACACACTTCATGGTGCAATAGACCGAGCAATGGAGATTCAGTGTTCCCGCTGGAGCACACACTGCATGGTGCAATAGACCGGGCAATGGAGGCTCAGTGTTACCGCTGGAGCACACACTGCATGGTGCAATAGACCAGGCAATGGAGGCTCAGTGTTCCCGCTGGAGCACACACTGCATGGTGTAATAGACTGGGCAATGGAGACTCAGTGTTCCCGCTGGAGCACACACTGCATGGTGTAATAGACCGGGCAATAGAGGTTCAGTGTTCCCACTGGAGCACACACTGCATTTTGTAATAGACCGGGCAATGGAGGCTCTGTGTTCCCGCTGGAGCGCACACTGCATGGTGTAATAGGTTGTGCAATGGAGGCTCTGTGTTCCCGCTGGAGCACACACTGCATGGTGTAATAGACTGGGCAATGGAGGCTCAGTGTTCCCCCTGGAGCACACACTGCATGGTGCAATAGACCGGGCAATGGATGCTCAGTGTTCCCACTGGAGCACACACTGCATGGTGTAATAGACTGGGCAATGGAGGCTCAGTGTTCCTGCTGGAGAACACACTGCATGGTGTAATAGACTGGGCAATGGAGGCTCAGTGTTCCTGCTGGAGAACACACTGCATGGTGTAATAGGTTGCGCAATGGAGGCTCAGTGTACCCGCTGGAGCACACACTGCATGGTAATAGACTGGGCAATGGAGGCTCAGTGTTCCCGCTGGAGCACACACTGCATGGTAATAGACTGGGCAATGGAGGTTCAGTGTTCCCGCTGGAGCACACACTGCATGGTGCAATAGACCGGGCAATGGAGGCTCAGTGTTCCAACTGAAGCACACACTGCATGGTGTAATAGACCGAGCAATGGAGGTTCAGTGTTCCCGCTGGAGCACATATTGCATGGTGTAATAGACCGGGCAATGGAGGCTCAGTGTTCCCCCTGGAGCACACACTGCATGGTGCAATAGACCTGGCAATGGAGGCTCAGTGTTCCCACTGGAGCACACACTGCATGGTGTAATAGACCGGGCAATGGAGGCTCTGTGTTCCCGCTGGAGAACACACTGCATGGTGTAATAGGTTGCGCAATGGAGGCTCAGTGTACCCGCTGGAGCACACACTGCATGGTGTAATAGGTTGCGCAATGGAGGCTCTGTGTTCCCGCTGGAGCACACACTGCATGGTGTAATAGACCAGGCAATGGAGGCTCAGTGTTCCCACTGAAGCACACACTGCATGGTTTAATAGACCGGGCAATGGAGGCTCAGTGTTCCCGCTGGAGCACACACTGCATGGTAATAGACTGGGCAATGGAGGCTCAGTGTTCCCGCTTGAGCACACACTGCATGGTGTAATAGACTGGGCAATGGAGGCTCAGTGTTCCCCCTGGAGCACACACTGCATGGTGCAATAGACCGGGCAATGGATGCTCAGTGTTCCCACTGGAGCACACACTGCATGGTGTAATAGACCGGGCAATGGAGGCTCAGTGTACCCGCTGGAGCACACACTGCATGGTAATAGACTGGGCAATGGAGGCTCAGTGTTCCCGCTGGAGCACACACTGCATGGTAATAGACTGGGCAATGGAGGCTCAGTGTTCCCGCTGGAGCACACACTGCATGGTAATAGACTGGGCAATGGAGGCTCAGTGTTCCCGCTGGAGCACACACTGCATGGTGTAATAGACTGGGCAATGGAGGCTCAGTGTTTCCCCTGGAGCACACACTGCATGGTGTAATAGACTGGACAATGGAGGCTCAGTGTTCCCCCTGGAGTACACACTGCATGGTGTAATAGACTGGACAATGGAGGCTCAGTGTTCCTGCTGGAGAACACACTGCATGGTGTAATAGACTGGGCAATGGAGGCTCTGTGTTCCCCCTGGAGCACACACTGCATGGTGCAATAGACCGGGCAATGGAGGCTCAGTGTTCCAACTGAAGCACACACTGCATGGTGTAATAGACCGGGCAATGGAGGCTCAGTGTTCCCGCTGGAGCACACACTGCATGGTGTAATAGACCGGGCAATGGAGGCTCAGTGTTCCCGCTGGAGCACACACTGCATGGTGTAATAGGTTGCGCAATGGAGGCCCTGTGTTCCCGCTGGAGCACACACTGCATGGTGTAATAGACCGGGCAATGGAGGCTCTGTGTTCCCGCTGGAGCACACACTGCATGGTGTAATAGACCGGGCAATGGAGGCTCAGTGTTCCCACTGGAGCACACACTGCATGGTGTAATAGACCGGGCAATGGAGGCTCAGTGTTCCCGCTGGAGCACACACTGCATGGTGTAATAGACTGGGCAATGGAGGCTCAGTGTTCCCCCTGGAGCACACACTGCATGGTGTAATAGGTTGCGCAATGGAGGCTCTGTGTTCCCGCTGGAGCACACACTGCATGGTGTAATAGACTGGGCAATGGAGGCTCAGTGTTCCCCCTGGAGCACACACTGCATGGTGCAATAGACCGGGCAATGGAGGTTCAGTGTTCCCACTGGGGCACACACTGCATGGTGTAATAGACCGGGCAATGGAGGCTCTGTGTTCCCGCTGGAGCGCACACTGCATGGTGTAATAGGTTGCGCAATGGAGGCTCTGTGTTCCCGCTGGAGCACACACTGCATGGTGTAATAGACCGGGCAATGGAGGCTCAGTGTTCCCACTGAAGCACACACTGCATGGTGTAATAGACTGGGCAATGGAGGCTCAGTTTTCCCGCTGGAGCACACACTGCATGGTGTAATAGACTGGGCAATGGAGGCTCAGTGTTCCCGCTGGAGCACACACTGCATGGTGTAATAGACTGGGCAATGGAGGCTCAGTGTTCCCCCTGGAGCACACACTGCATGGTGCAATAGACCGGGCAATGGAGGCTCAGTGTTCCCACTGGAGCACACACTGCATGGTGTAATAGACCGGGCAATGGAGGCTCAGTGTTCCCGCTGGAGAACACACTGCATGGTGTAATAGGTTGCGCAATGGAGGCTCAGTGTTCCCGCTGGAGCACACACTGCATGGTAATAGACTGGGCAATGGAGGCTCAGTGTTCCCGCTGGAGCACACAGTGCATGGTGTAATAGACTGGACAATGGAGGCTCTGTGTTCCCGCTGGAGCGCACACTGCATGGTGTAATAGACCGGGCAATGGAGGCTCAGTGTTCCCACTGGAGGGAAAACTGGGACCAGACCATATATATTTAATGTAAGATTTATGTACAGAGAAACCAAAACCCATCTAAAATACCAGCAAACAAAAAGATATAAGTGAACATAAAAGCCCAGTGACAGAATACCCAACCAACCAATCAGAAAGCCTAACAACAAACTATATACAATATATACAGAATGGGAAACACCAAAAAGCAGGGAAAACTGGAGGAGCAGGGAGCAGACTTGCAGGAGGAGCAAAACTGGAATCAGGAGCAAGGGAGAACAGGTACAAGGCAACAGGGTACAAGGTAGGAGAAGGATCAGGATCAATGGCAACTAGTATCTGGCAGCAGCAAAACACTGGAGCGAGGTACAAGAAGGGGAGGACCAAAATTCCCTCCCAGCAGCCAGCACTAGGTGTAAACTGATTACTGGGGTCTTCTGGTTGCTGAGAGACACCCGATGGTGTCACTAGAATGAGAGGCACAAGAAAGGGAGGACCTAAATACCCTCCCAGTACCCAGCACAGGTGGAAACTGATTATTGGGGTCTTCTGGCTGCTGAGAGACACCCGATGGTGTCACTGGAACAAGAAGCACTAGAAGGGGAGGACCTAAATACCCTTCCAGCAGCCTGCACAGGTGGAAACTGATTACTGGGGTCTTCTGGTTGCTGAGAGACACCCAATGGTGTCACTGGAATGAGAGGCACAAGAAAGGGAGGACCTAAATACGCTCCCAGTACCCAGCACAGGTGGAAACTGATTATTTGGGTCTTCTGGTTGCTGAGAGAAACCTAATGGTGTCACTGGAACAAGAGGCACTAGAAGGGGAGGACCTAAATACCCTTCCAGCAGCCTGCACAGGTGGAAACTGATTACTGGGGTCTTCTGGTTGCTGAGAGACACCCGATGGTGTCACTGGAACAAGAAGCACTAGAAGGGGAGGACCTAAATACCTTCCAAGCAGCCTGCACAGGTGGAAACTGATTACTGGGGTCTTCTGGTTGCTGAGAGACAGCCGATGGTGTCACTGGAATGAGAGGCACAAGAAAGGGAGGACCTAAATACCCTTCCAGTACCCAGCACAGGTGGAAACTGATTATTTGGGTCTTCTGGTTGCTGAGAGACACCCGACGGTGTCACTGGAACAAGAGGCACTAGAAGGGGAGGACCTAAATACCCTTCCAGCAGCCTGCACAGGTGGAAACTGATTACTGGGGTCTTCTGGTTGCTGAGAGACACCCGATGGTGTCACTGGAACAAGAAGCACTAGAAGGGGAGGACCTAAATACCTTCCAAGCAGCCTGCACAGGTGTAAACTGATTACTGGGGTCTTCTGGTTGCTGAGAGACAGCCGATGGTGTCACTGGAATGAGAGGCACAAGAAAGGGAGGACCTAAATACCCTTCCAGTACCCAGCACAGGTGGAAACTGATTATTTGGGTCTTCTGGTTGCTGAGAGACACCCGATGGTGTCACTGGAACAAGAGGCACTAGAAGGGGAGGACCTAAATACCCTTCCAGCAGCCTGCACAGGTGGAAACTGATTACTGGGGTCTGTTGGCTGCTGGAAGTCACCCAATGGTGGACACCAGAACTACAACCTTCAGCTCGGGGAAGCACAGTACCACCAGCAGGTGATCCAGGTCTTGACACGTGACCCTTGATAGTGCTGACAGCCAAATATTGGTTCAGAGCCGCCCATTTTACCTGCTGCCAACAGTATTTTTCTGCGATATATTATTTCTTTGGAACAAAATGTAAAGATTCATTTTAAATTCGATTGTTATTGTGAAAAACTGTTTGAGTTGTAAAGGCTCAAGGATATTTACCTTCATACATTCTATGCATGAAGATAAAAAACCTTCAGCGTGCACATCCCCCCACAGACCCCCCAATACTTATTTGAGCCCAGGGGCGGACTGACAACTCATGGGGCCCCCGGGCAATAGGAGATCATGGGGCCCCTGTGTCCTGTGAGCTGTGTTCCATGGGCCCCCACCCAAAGTGACTCCCGTCCAGGGGCGGACTGACAACTCATGGGGCCCCCGGGCAATTGGGGATCATGGGGCCCCTGTGTCCTTGCCCAAACTCAAAAAAGCCTATGAAAAAGGTACCAGGGGCATCTCATGGGGCCCCCTACTGACCCCAGGCCCTCGGGCAGTGCCCAAGTTTCCAAATGGTCAGTCCGCCCCTGCTTGAGCCCCATCCCAAGCACCTGTTGAGGCCTGTTGAGGCCTAGTAGCAGTAGCTTCACTGGAACACACACACATACCCCATCCCAGGGGGGGAAGCCCCAGGAGAAGAGCGCTCTGATCAGATCCTTCAAAATATTTATCTTCTCAGCCACACCTTCAGGGTCAGCCCCCCAGGGATTGGCTAAAGTCAGATAACTATTCACAATCCCGGTGATCGATCTTCCTACTCTATTGCTGGAATATTCTTCCAGTTGCAGACAGAAGCAATCAGACACCAGATTGAAGACCTGAGCAGACGTGAAAATTAAGTTGCATCTCGGCCGGCTACGGCAAAGCAGGATTACTAAATGTAGCCGGCCCCGGTCAGGGGTGCCACAAGCAATTTCCCGAGCCTGCACGGCTTTATGGCCTGGTATGTTTGGGATCTATTTACTCGATGCAACCCAATCTTTTAGATTTTGCCCAATAAAATTGGGCATTATAATGTGTTTGCATTAAAATTATTTTTTTTTGTTATTTTTTTTTGTTTTCTGTAAATATTTTTTGGCAATTGATAAACAGTTGCGCAAATATTGTGCCGCCATTTACCTCCTCCAGGGCCTCTGACTTCAGAAAATATACTGTTGTTTGGGGAGTTTAAAGTCATTTTGAAGCCCAAAAAAAAAAAGAAAATGCAGATTTTAAGGGGTTTGTGAAAAAATATAAAAGTACTTAAAGCCAACTGAGGGAGACTTAGGAATGATCCCTTGCAGTGGGGCTGCGGCTGCACTGACGTTACATGGCGGACCGTAGTCCGGACACGGACCGAGTGATGCTCCAGCTCAGATCTTCAGCCTGCCAGTCTGCAGCCGGATCTCCGCTGCACAGCAGTCATTGGTTGCTAGGACTGTCAGCCAATGACATCACATGTGTGCTCCACCCCCTGCAGCAAGCTTCTCCACCCAGCTCCTGCCCCCTGGCCTGCCTGACAACTGGGACATATGTGTCATGTACACCGAGACCTGTGATGGGCTCCACCAACCGATAGGTACATGCTGACGGGTCACAACTGATCTAGAAGGATAGTCTGATGGGCACACATAATGTAAAGGGGCACTCTGAATGGAAGACGTCCGGGGCACTCAAATGGGGACACCTGATGTAAAGGGGCACCCTACTGGGGATTCACTGATGGGGACACCTGCTGTAAGGGGGGCACTTTGATGGGGATACCAAATGTAAGGGGGCACTCTGATAGGGACACCTGATGTAAGGGGGCACACTGATGGGGAAACCTGATGTAAGGGGGACTGTGATGGGGACACCTGATGTAAGGAGGCACTCTGATGGGGACACCAGATGTAAGGGGGACTGTGATGGGGACACCAAATGTAAGGGGGCACTCTGATGGGGACACCTGATGTAAGGGGGCACACTGATGGGGAAACCTGATGTAAGGGGGCACACTGATGGGGAAACCTGATGTAAGGGGGCACACTGATGGGGAAACCTGATGTAAGGGGGAGCGCTGATGGGGACACCTGATGTAAAGGGGTGCTTTAATTGGGACATCTGATGTAAGGGGGCACTCTGATGTGATATCTGATGTAAGGGGGCACTCTGATGAGGACACCTGATGTAGAGGGGGACTGTGATGGGACACCTGATGTAAAGGGGTGCTTTAATGGGGACAGCTCATGTAAGGAGGCACTCTGATGGAGACACCAGATGTAAGGGGGACTGTGATGAGGACACCAAATGTAAGGGGGCACTCTGATTGGGACACCTGATGTAAGGGGGAGCGCTGATGGGGAAACCTGATGTAAGGGGGAGCGCTGATGGGGACACCTGATGTAGAGGGGTGCTTTAATTGGGACATCTGATGTAAGGGGGCACTCTGATGGTGATATCTGATGTAAGGGGGCACTCTGATGGAGACACCTGATGTAAAGGGGCACTCTGATGGGGACAACTGATGTAGAGGGGGACTGTGATGGGGACACCTGATGTAAAGGGGCACTCTGATGGGGACACCTGATATAAGGGGACACTCTGATGGGGACACCTGATGTAAAGGGGCACTCTGAAGAGGATATGTGATGTAAAGGGGCACTCTGATGGGGACACCTGATGTAAGGGGCACTCTGATGGGGACTCTTGTTGTAAGGGGGCACTCTGAAGAGGATATGTGATGTAAGGGGCACTCTGATGGGGATACCTGATGTAAAGGGGCACTCTGAAGAGGATACGTGATGTAAGGGGGCACTCTGATAGGCACACTCTGATGGACCTCTTATAGTACTTAGGATTTGGACCTCAGCCGAACGAATGTTTTCCCGCACAGACCTCCTTAAATTTCCATTCTATATCCCCGTTACACATCATCCATGATGTTTATTTCATGTTACTCGTTGGACTGCTCACCTCACACCTCACACCTCGCACCTCACACCTCGCACCTCGCACCTCACACCTCGCACCACACATCGCACCTCACACCTCGCACCTCACACATCGCACCTCACACCTCACACCTCACACCTCGCACCTCACACCTCGCACCTCGCACCACACATCGCACCTCGCACCTCACACCTCGCACCTCACACCTCGCACCTCACACCTCGCACCTCGCACCTCACACCTCGCACCTCACACATTGCACCTCACACCTCGCACCTCACACATTGCACCTCACACCTCGCACCTCACACCTCGCACCTCGCACCTCACACCTCGCACACACCTCGCACCTCAGTCCTCCTGCTTTCCCACCTCCATCTTTCATCTCCTTTGCAGCTTCTTCTGTACATTTTTGCTGGTAAACGTCACATCAGATACACAATCAGTCAGCTGACCTCGAATTTTTCAGGAAGCATTTTAGTTCCCAATCTACATGGATGAAGGTTTTGTATTTTGTTCTTCCTGCAGACGGGTTCTCTTCATCTCTTCCAGTGTTCATCCGTCTAGATTTGTTACCTTTTTTGGGGGGGGGTTTATACTACAGTCTATGCAGAAGCCGCCCTCCCACGCGTTTCTCTTTCTGCGCAGTCTGTTGACATTTCATTATAATTTCATCCTCAGTTTTTTCGTTATTTTATAAGGATCATGTGACATCATTTACTATGACTTCTCTATTCATACCGACTTCCTTTGTATCCTATTGTTCAATTTTTATTGCTGCCTTCTGCCGGGAAGACCGACTGTTCTTTATTTTTCTATACACATCATTTATGTTCGTCTCCTCGAGCTTGCGGTATCAGTATTCTCGTTATTTCGCTTGTTTGCAATAACCAAGCCGTCTACCCCCCCCCCCCCAACCATTTCCCTAGCAGAGCAGACTTGGGTCTCCAATGTCACTTTATGCAAAAGAAGGGGGGGGGGGCATAGCTTCTGAGACCCGGTCTGTATAGAAACTTGCTGACTTTACAGTCTCCACAGGCAGTGTCAATTTAACTCAGATGTCAAATAGAATGTAGCTTTATTTCTGGGTGGCTTTCAACCCAAAACAAAAACCTAATGTATTGCATCTTACCCATCTTTAAAGGTGGTAGCTGCATTAGTTTTAGGCTTTTTTTTTCTTTCACCTGGTGATCTGGCCAGTAACAACTCCTGTATTAAAGTGCCCCCCCCCACACTCTGGATGAAGCAGCACAAGGAGCACCTATGGACAGTGGGGGGTGTGTGTGTGTGTGGTGGGGTTTGGTAAGATGTACTAGCAGCAGGGGCGGACTGACCATTCGAGCACTCGGGCATTGCCCGAGGGCCCGGGGTCAGTAGGGGGCCCCATGAAATGCACGATACCTTTTATATGCTTTTTTTGGGTGTGCTTTGTGTTTGGGTAAGGACACAGGGGCCCCATGATCTCCTATTGCCCGAGGGCCCAGGGTCAGTAGGTGGGCAGGGACAGACTGACCATTTGGAAACTCGGGCACTGCCCGAGGGCCCGGGGTCAGTAGGGGGCCCCATGAGATGCTCCTGGTACCTTTTTCATAGGCTTTTTTGAGTTTGGGCAAGGACACAGGGGGCCCCATGATCCCCTACTGCCCAGGGGCCCCATGAGTTGTCAGTCCGCCCCTGGTAGGGGGCCCCATGAAATGCCCCTGGTACCTTTTATAGGCTTTTTTGGGGTGTGCTTTGAGTTTGGGCAAGGACACAGGGGCCCCATGAGTTGTCAGTCCGCCCCTGACTAGCAGCTTTAGCTACACTAAGATTGAAGCCATCTCCAGCTAAGTGCAGTTACAGCAACTTTTTTTTTTTTTCCTTTTGGGATAAAGGATTAACGGGAATAAAAACAGATCATTGCAAGCACCCGTCAGCCGTAAATGGTTTCATCTCCCCACTAATACATTGGCAGCACTTGGTATGTGGAAAAACAGACTTGCAGGCTGGATCACCAGCAGGGGCGGACTGACCATTTGGAAACTCAGACACTGCCCGAGGGCCCGGGGTCAGTAGGGGGCCCCCATGAGATGCCCCTGGTACCTTTTACATAGGCTTTTTTCAGTTTGGGCAAGGACACAGGGGCCCCATGATTCCCTATTGCCCGGGGGCCCCATGAGTTGTCAGTCCGCCCCTGATCACCAGGTTAAAAAAACAAAACAAAGGAAAGCCTAATAAATCTAATACTGCCATCACATTGGTCAGCTGAAATATAAAATCTTTTGGGTTTGATACCACTTTAATAGATTTATTGCAGGTAAAATACTCAGGCAGGAGCTTTGTAGGACTATCTATAGCAGAGACCCAACAATCTTCATTGGCGCCAACACTAGCAACAGGCTGTACGTTCAACTCAAATATCGGCTGGTTGGTGGGCTAGTTGCCCACCACACTCCACTGTGCTCTCACTGTATTGTGAAAATGACTGCCCCTTATAAACTATTTATTTTTTTAAAGTTTCACCGATTTCTTGCCCCTCAGGACATCACCCAAGTCCCCGTATCCCTTTAAAATTGCCAATAACTTCTATGTAAGCCTTCAAAATGGGCACCTTTTAGTTTTCGAGTCCCATAGACTTCCATTAAGTTTGAAATTCACAGTCAAACATTCATCACGGATGTTTAGTCCATCACCAGTTACCAGGGGTGGACTGACCATTTGGGAACTTGGGCACTGCCCGAGGGCCCGGGGTCAGTAGGGGCCCCACGAGATGCTCCTGGTACCTTTTTCATAGGCTTTTTTGAGTTTGGGCAAGGACACAGGGGCCCCATGATCCCCTATTGCCCAGGAGCCCCAAAAGTTGTCAGTCCACCCCTGGCCCGGGGGCCCCATGAGTTGTCAGTCCACCCCTGCTAGTTACCACTCATGAAGTACAAAGGCTTGCCTCATAGAATAGTTTACAAAAGGAGAAGTTTACCTTCTGCTGAAAAATACAATTTTTTGCTGGTAAAATATATATATTTTTTTTTAAAGTGCATTTTTCTACAGGAGCCTGGAAAGCGTTGTACCAGCCATCAGTAGATAGCTATTGCCATGCAGGGCTCCTGCAGACCTGTCAGATATTCTGACAGGAAGCTTCAATGAACTATTACGGTGCTAGGGTAGTTAATTGAAAAACTACAAGGCTGCTGGGACTTGCACTTCATTCCTAGAGGTCCGTGAATGAATGGGGGAACCCCACAGTTTTCAAATTTGCTAGCAAGTATGGGGAGACTTTGCCCCGTACTATCTGGACATGGGGGGGTTGTTCCAGGCAGCAGCTATGGGAATGTGTTACATGTCCCACCCTAAAAGGTGAACTCATCCTTTAACCACCTCCCGCCCGTCATATAGTCCAATGACAGGCACAAGGCGGTTCTCTTGTTCTGGGAAGACATCATGACGTCCTCCCATTCTAACCACGCATGCGCGGCGATCGGTGATGCGCTGCGTCCCTCGGATACAGCGGGTCACAGATCAACGGAAAGAGCCAAAGAGGTTGGCTCGGTCATGTGATCAGCTGTGTCCAATCACATGTAAATAGGGAAATGCCGGTTATCAGCATTTCTCTCAAGAACTGTCACGCTGACAGAGGATAGAGCTGGTAACCGGCGTTCCGCGGAGGGGACATGTACACTGATCATCAGTGTAGCCCCAGCAGTGCCACCTGTCAGTGTCCATCCATGCCACCTGCCAGTGCCCATCAGTGGACATCAATGCCACCTTTGTGTCATCCAATACCAGTCAGTGCTACCTATCAGTGCCATATATCAGTGCTGCCTTTCAGTGCCCATCAGTGATGCCTGTCAATGCCCATCAGTTCCACCTACCAGTGCCTCATCAGTGCCCATCACTGCAGCCTCATTAACACACATCAGTGAAGTAGAAAAATCACTTTACAAAATTTTATAACCAAAACCAGGAACTTTCAGTGGTTTTTGGTTTAAGAAAAAATAAAAACCCCAAAAGGTGATTAAAAACCACCAAAATAAAGCAGTCGCAAAAAAAATTATAAAAAAAATTTCATATGGGTACAGTTTTGCATGACCATGCAATTGTCAAAGTGTGACAGCGCTGAAAGCTGAAAATGGGCCTGGGCAGGAAGGGGGTAGAAGTGCCCAGGGGGCAAGGGGTTAAGTGCTCATTACATGCACAAGGTACAGAGTGGTTCAATTGTGTGTATGGTGAACTTAAATCCTCCAGTCATTTATACTTGTGGTTGAGGTGCAGCAAAGATATGCACTTGGGCTACATTTACCACCCCCCCATATGCGACACAAGTATAAATGAGGCCTTGCTCTGCAAATGCAAATCTAACTAGAGGGGTGCTAAACTACCAACCTTCAGTGTTAGACAGGGGAAGCTAGTTTTTTTTGTTTTTTGTTTTTTTAGAGGGTGGGTATCAGCATAGTCTTAGGTCTGTAGAACAGTTCCAATACCTCCTCCTGCTTTAGAGATGAGAAGTTTCTAGAAAACAGTGGGTGGGTGTGATCTGCACACTTAAAGGATCCTGACCAATCCCCAGACAGGATGCTTGGCATGAGGCGAGGGCAGCCCTTAAGTGACAGCCTGCTCAGCAGCAGGAGAGGGCTGGTAGAAAATTGAGAGGCTGGGATGCAGGAGCCTACCTCCAGGTTGGACTTTGGGGACTGGACGTCAAGCGATCCTCCTTTCAGAGGGAGGACCACCTGTAGCCAGGGAAGGAGCTAGCCCAGCAGAAGGCAGTCACCGACCTGATAAGGATTAGCAAGTAATCGTACATCCCTTGAGCCAGATCGGGGGAGAGTACATTCTGGTGGGAAGGGATTAGCCTCTCAACTAGGACTGCACACAAATTCTGTGACCACTTGCTCAAAGATTCCTTAGTACAGTAGGATGAGGAGGGGATTCATCTGGAGGTGGTATACCAGGAGATTTAGAGCTCTCCAAGGAGAGAATGTTCTCTTTGGACTTTTACATACTTGTAAGGAGGTTGACATGTCCTTGGGCATCCCATACACCCCTTAACTCCATCCAGGTTCAATACCCCCTGAATAAACCCCCCAAAAAGAAAAACTCAAGGACTTCTTACTGTTTGCAAGCTCTGAACAAAATACATGTTGCCTGGTTGGACTATAGCACAGCTAAAATTCAGCAACTCCCAAGGGGGTAGTGTTACAGCAGTTTACCTGGAAGGTGGGCAGGTGTAGTACCAACTAGTCAAACAGGAGGGCAGCATAGAGTCTTTGGTACCTAGCAGGTGACTGCATTAGTGTTCCTAAGGCATTTCCCATATTGAATAGTGCAGGATTAGGCATTGCCTCCACTACTCTACCCCAACTCCTTGCTTGACTGATGTTCCACTATACCAAGTCTACACCACGTGTAGGGGGCTGCAGATATTTCTGCTCTGAACGTAGTCTTTTTAGATCTGAAATATCCCAGACCACTGCTTGATTCACACCATTGCACTACACATTCAACACTGGACTGCACTCAGACTTCTCAGCCACTTACCCTTCTACCCCCAATGCCTACACTACCTGTGCTGTACCCTCTGCACACAATATGGGGAAACATTGTTTTAGTTACGCTTTATAGTAAGGGAGGATTATAGTGTCAGCCATCTGGGTCCCATTGGAGGAAATTCTCACTTCCTGTTTAAGCTATGGGACAGGAATTAAAGGGAAAACTCCCCAAAGTGAGGGAACCCTAGGGGAGGGTCACCAGAACTGGTGTCACCACTGGAAGACTTACCCTTCTATTACAGTTTTGGTGTCAACCCTTCACACAAAAAGTGAATCTCCCCAATGAAGCAGAGACAGTGATAAGTGACAAGTGTTCTAATCCAGCTTTAGTCCATTTAAAGCTAGTTTTGCATTAACCTTTAAAAATGAATTATGGAAGTGCTACAGAGCATGTGCATGGCTTTTTTTCTTCTCTGAAGACACCGACACAAGAACTATCTGGGCTCAGTGTCTTCTTGGCTCAGAGTCATCAAGAGTCTAAGACAATGCTCCCCCACTTTTGTTTGCAAAGTGAACTTTTTTTTTGTAAATCCACCCCAATATTTATGAACCCAAAGATACCGAGCTTAATCATCCAATCATGGGCAGGAAAAAAAAAAAAAAAGTAGTTTTATTTTCTTTGCACATTTGGCCATTCTTTGCAAATTGAAGCTTCACATTCACAGGCAACTCCCAACCTCTCATAGATGTGGTACGGTGCCCTACACCTAGGTCATAGCCCAGCTTCAGGTGATAAACTGGATGGGGTTTTGGCCTCACCCACTATATTGCCATCTGACCCCACTGGAAAGCTTTCCTGATCAGGAAAATATAGGAAGCTCTCCAATTGGACAGAGCACTAGTGCGAATCTCCACCTTGAGCACAACTCACCATCTAGTGTCCAGCTGCTATAATATCTAATGGGGCCCTTAAGCAGCAAGCTGGAAGGACCATTAGTATAAGCCAATAAAACTCTGCCACAAAGTGAAAGTGACTATTCTTTGGCAAACTGTACTGAAAAGGACCTGGCTAGGTTGTCCAGTAGAGATGCAGACCACCAATATGGTCATCTTAGTGTCAATGCCTTCAGATTTTACATCCATCTGCACAAAGGATGGGAAGGCACATTAAAAAGATCCTGGATAAACCATTTATGGTAGTTCTTTCCAAACCAGGAACCCAAGAGATTTTCCTTGAAATTCAAATTTGCCCAAAAAAAAAAAAAAAGGTTGTGTTTTGTCGTGGCCATGAGCCCTGAAAATGGGACTAGTATGCCTAGCCTTCAATAAATACTCAGTCATTTTAGTGTTTCAAATGTTTTATTACAAAAAAAAAAACTCATAGTTCAATGTTTTGCCTTTCGTTTGACAATAGACACCAGCATGACTGCTAGGACAATCACGGCGATGATACCGAAGGCAGGCAGGACTCCTAGAGTGATCTGTTTGACGACACTTGACTCATCTAGAAGAATACATGGAGTTAGCCACATCAACAATGGACATTAAAAGCCACATCAATTGACATAAGGGTGATCACTGGAAAAACATTACCTTGGAGGACCATAGCAGGATCTGAGTCCACAAACACCAATGGTCCAGGAAGACTGGCCAGCATGGAATGTCTATAAAAAAATAATTCATCTGCAAGAGAAGTGGTTAAAGTTAACAAAAAAGCCGTAATTGGGTAGGGGATGTAATGGAAGCTTGGCCAACACTTACCTCTTTTCCTCCTAGAACCTGGACAACGCTTTGTACAGAGTGGATGGTCTGGAGACTGGGTACTGCAAAGAAGAGCGCTGCAGTGGAAGTAGACCTGCAAACGAGATGGGTATTTCTCATAATATATGTAGGCTTTCCCCATGGAAGTACAACCTTGCTAATGGGTTAGATGTAGGTATGGCATTGGCCTGCAGGAGTTTAAGGGGATCATGGCAGCTAAAACTCAACTGGCCTTTAACTGCTCATTTCAAGGCAATTCACAGGTTGACGACATTTTGTTCATATCCCAGCAGCCAAGCTACGCAGATATTAGCAACCATAGTTATGGCTGAAGCCCCACCCCAAACCATTTAGAATTCACCTTGAACATACATTTACTACATTGTAGCTTACCACCAGGGTAATGTGGTGGCTGCATTAGTTCAGGCCAAGTACAATTCCATCCAGTACAGAAAATCATGCAAGAATCTCATGTCTGTACACTGAACTGAGATCCCAAACTGGGGTCACCCTTCCATTTTTCAGCCCTCATTTATAGTCTCTGAACTACAACAACTCCCCTGAACTGAAAGAGCAAGTTGCTTGTAGTCCCAAACTCAAGGTGGCTTGGTAGATTTGGTTTTTGGCTCCATCTAATCAAGGGAGCAGGACTTGTCTGTTTAGGGTTTAGACAGGCTGGAGTGCGATTGCTCTCCCTGCCTCTAGAAGACTTTTCTAGAGCCTAGGGAGAGAATTTAAAATGACCAGTCTGAATATTGAGGGCCCAACCAGTCCCTCAGGTGTGCCCAGATGGTGGCTGAACTGCTGCTACAAAAAAAAATAAAAAAAAAAAATTGGGAAGCCCTGTAGAGATGGGTTTTCCCCAGGAAGGAGTTCCCAGCCTGGGGGGGGGGGGCAGCTTCAGGACTGGGCTGCTGTTCTGCAAAGGTTCCAGGATCTGCAGTACTGGGATCTAGAAGCAGCCTAGGTCTGACTGAAAGCTTACTTCATGGAGACTATCCTTCAGACTAAATCCCTTGAAGTGTCTGGAAGAAGCTGGAGAACATTGTCCTGGGGAACTTATGGGTAAGGACCCTAAATGTGATCTGACCATTCTGTTAAGATTGCAGGGGGTACCAGCAGCTGTATGTTGGAATAAGGTAACCAGATGCCAGAGTAGATTGCCCCCATGATCTCCATCTGTGAGGGCCTAGGTTGTTCAGTATTCATCGTTTGGGGAGAAGATAGTCCTCACTGTTTAAATTTTCAAAGTATACTGTGCCCTGATCCTTAGACTTTACTGGAGCCAGAGTGCATAGGCTTGCTTGGGTGACTGGTGGCCCTCTATGGTTTGGGGGGGGGGGGGGGGGGGGAATAAAAAAAAGTTCTGGAAATCCACTGAGCTGGCCAGAACCAATGCTTGAGGGAGTCTATTCCACATTTTAGTGGAAAGAAACCTTTATATCTGGGAGCAAAAGAAAAAGCAATGTAATCTCAAAATATGGAAAGTGCCCCCTGGTCTTCTGAGGACCTCAGGATGAACTTACATCAGTGCAGGGGTGGACTGACCATTTGAACATTCAGCCACTGCCCAAGGGCCCAGGGTCAGTAGGGGGCCCCATGAAGTGCCCTGGTACTTTTATAGGCTTTTGAGTATGGGCAAGGACACAGGGGCCCCATAATCCCCTATTGCCTGGGGGCCCCATGAGTTGTCAGTCTCCCCTGCATCAGTGGTTCATGTAGTGAACTCTAAAAGGAACTGAATCTCTTCTTGATGAGATTAAGGGGGATATGATCTCCATGTATTTATACACGGAGATCATATATACCCTATGTATTTAATCTTTCCTCATAGCCGATCTCCATGCCTGTTTGGTTGCCCTTCTCTGTACTCTCCAGTTCCAAGGTTTGTAAATTTGTGCCAAAAACTGAACTGCATATTCCAGATGAGGTCTTACTAATGATTTGTACAAGAGTAAAAATGATCTCTGGAGTCCATACCTCATGAGGATTTTGCTCGCTTTGGAAACTGCAGCTTGGCATTGCATGCCATTAAGCTTGTGATCTACCAGAAGCCCAAATCCTTCACCATTGATTCCCTGAATTGTACCCCCCCAGTATGTATGCATATTCTTAGGTCCCACATGCAGAAACTTACATTTATCAACATTAAACCTTGTTGGCCACATAGTTGCCCAATTACAGAGCATTGAGGTCGGCTTGTAAGTTGGAGACATCCTGTAAGGACGTTATTCCACTGCACAGCTTGGTGTCATCTGCAAAGACTGGTGCACTATGCCTCCTAATACAAGGCACCATCCCCCCCACCGACACCGATGGGGCACCATCCCCCCCGCCGACACCAATGATGGGGCACCATCCCCCCCCCCCCCGCCGACACCAATGATGGGGCACCATCCCCCCCCCGCCGCCACCAATGATGGGGCACCATCCCCCCCTCTGACACCAATAAAGCACCATTAATTCCTCCAACAAAAAAAACAGGGTATTTATTCCCACTGGCCACATTCTGGTCCCCTAAAGTCTGGAGCACAGTAAACTGGCTGTTACTATAGAATGTTTGGAGACCCCCCACTATAGAACGTTGGGAGACCCCCACTATAGAACATGAACTTGCAGATTAAATAAAGCCTGAAAAACAACTAGTCCAGCCATTACATCCAGAGACAAACTAAAAGTTTAGCTTTTGCTTAAAATGCACTTTAAAAAAAAAAACACAAATACTTACAAGGCGAGTTGACAAATCACCACCAAACATAAATGCGAAAGCCTTTACTTCGAATCGCTTGCGGTGTCCTGGTAGTGCCACATTGGAGACTGGATGAAAGACTGTCAGGTAGTCATCTTTGTCTTCTGCACAACTAAAAACGCATTGAGGCAAAAAGTATTACCTAGTTGAGCTAAAGAATGAAAACCTCCCTATAAACTAGACCACAGGTAGTCCCCCTTTCATTTTCTGGCCTCAAGTATCATTTTCAGCAATTCCCACTCTAGTATGGACTTTAGTGAGGAATTTCCCAAGTATAGAATTTGGAAATAGTTTGTATATATTGTACAAGGAACTCTATAAATACCATGGCAGTCTGTAAGACAGGTTATAGGAAGTGGAAGAGTTTGGCTTTAGCTAGCAATATATCTGCCAATGCACTATTGCTGGAAGTATTGGATCCCCCTCCAAATCATTGGAATCAGGTGGTCCAATCACCTCCATGGCCACAACTGTCTGCAGAGTCAATAGCTAAAAACCTCCAAACTTGAAGTGGCCTTCAGATGAGCCCTACAGTGCGTAGAGAGCTTCATGGAATGTGTTTCCGTGGCTGAGCAGCTGCATCCAAGCCTTCCATCACCAAGTACAATGCAAAGCATCAGATGCCGTGGTGTAAAGCACATCGCCACTGGACTCTAGAGCAATGTTCACTGGAGTGACGAATCACGCTTCTGTCTGGCAATCCAATGGACGTGTCTGGCAGTTTCCAGGTGAATGGTAGTTGCCTGACTGCATTGTGCCAAATGTAAAGTTGGGGGGGGGGGGGGATTATGTGAGGGGTTGGCCCCTTAGTTCCAGTGAAGGGAACTCTTAAGGCATCAGCATACCAAGACATTTTGGACAATTTCATGCTCCCAACTTTGTGGGAGGAGTTTGGGGATGGCCCCTTCCTGTTCGCCACATGACTGCCCCCCAGTGCACAAAGCAAGGTCCATAAAGACAGAGGAGTCAGTTTGGGGTGGAGGAACGTGACTGTCCTGCACAGAGTCCTGACCTCAACCCCATAGAACACCTTTGGGATGAATTAGAGCGGAGACTGCGAGCCAGGCCTCCTCCCGACATCAGTGCCTGACCTGACAAATGTGCTTCTGGAAGAATGGTCCAACCTTCCCATAGACACCCTCCTAAACCTTGTGGACGGCCTTCCCAGAAGAGTTCAATATTGAACCCTATGGACCAAGGCCGGGATGCCATTAAAGGTAATGTGCATGTATAGGCAGGCATCCCTATACTTTTGGCAATATAGTGTATGTTGTGTGTCAATGGTATATTGCGCCTGCCATCTAATCTTGAAACTGCAACATATTTCGCAAGTGGTTTACCCATCTACAACAATCTTCCATTGAGGGGAGGCGGTGGGGTCTTGAGACATTGTTGCCCAGCAGTCATTCAGCACGAGCTCAATGTTCGGGTCAGTACGATTCAGAACTTGCACCTCAAGGTAGATGGGGTCACGAAGAGTCTTCACAACTGGATACTGGTCATCCTTGTACAATACTGCATAGGAGTCATCTTTAAAAAAGGGAAACATCACTACAGTCAGGTTTTAAGTAAAAACACGATGCCCCAGAAGGAAAGATATTTTCTAGTCAACTACCCCTGCCATTACCTATAAAAATGTTAACTGTTCTATTTTGAAAAGCATTCAGCTCTTAAACAGTTAACCGAGATGGTCAGAGCAAGTTCTTGAGGGAGTCTATTCCACAGAACACTGGAAAAGCCTTTTCCAGATGGAGGTTAAAGCTCTCGACTATTGTAAGGACCTTAGGATATACATTAAGTTCACCATTTGGACCACTTCTGTATTTATAGATGGCAATCATATCACCCCTCAATCACCTTGAGAGGACCTTCAGTTCCTCTGATCTTCTCAGAGGAACTGCTCCAAGCCATCTATATCTATAATCTATCAGTGGCCAAAATAGTATGTTAAATTGGCATTTTGCCAAAAAAAAAAAAAGTTGGTGTTTTGCATTGGTCAAGTGACTCAAATACATCAAACACATGTGTTTGATGCATTTCAGCCCTGGTTCACTCCAATGCAGTGCGCATTTTGCACAGGTTTTTGATTAGTTGCTTTTTTGGCCAACCTGTTACCAGGCAGATTAAATGCAAAAAACCATCAAAACTGCACTACATGTGTTTCTGCAGCATCTTTATTGAAAAAAGAAAAAAAAATATGCAGACCAGTGTGAAGATATACATGGAATTTACAGGAATGTATTTTGTTTTCAAAAATGCAAAACTGCTATGTGACAGCAGCTGATTGCCTGAAAAATTAATTATATATTTGACTTAATTAAAATTTATATTGCAAAATGTTTTAGGTTTTTTGGCCAAATGCATCTTGAATTTTTGGTTTTAGTCCAGAATTTTGGGGCACCACTAGTTGCCCTTCCCTGCTCTTCCCAGTTCTCCTTTTGGCTCCCAAAACTGAACCACATTCCAGTTGGTCTTCCTAATTCTTTATGCAGGGCAGATCATGTCTCTGAAGTCCAAGCCCAAGCATTTTTCTAGTGTTAGAAAGTGTAGCTTGGCATTGCTGACTGTTAAAGTAGAACTTTCCCAATTTTGGATAGAATGTAGGGTTATAACCCCTGCCAGATTTTTTGCCATTTGTGTTTTATTGGGGAGATTTCCCTTCACGTCATGTTCCATTACCAAAGAAGGAAGTGATAGGCAATCCCTGCAAATTAAAGGGAACTTTGGGAAACAGGTCACCAGAATTAGGGTCCAATAGATTTCCCCTCTTTTCTGAGGACAATCCAAAATTTGGGATTTTTCTACTTCAATAATGGTAAACAGAAGTGAATTTTGTTAACAGGGACCCAAAAAAAAAAAAAAAAAAAAAAAATTACAAGGGCTCCAATCCCTTTCCACTCCATCCAAAAATGGCCTTTAGTTCTACTTTAAGGGTATGATCTACCAGAATACCCAGATCCTTCACCACCGACTCCCCAGTCTGATGTCCATTTCCCCGCAGAATAACTGACGCAAGGACCAACATACCTTGATAGAGATTAAGGACGAAGGAAATTGGACCATCATATCGTTCAGAGACTGGAGGAGGAGATGGCGGCAGCACAGTCACAGCAAACGAAGCGCTATCAGACGCATTGTACAGGCAACGGACCGTCTCCCTGCAAAAGAAACATCTATTGTGGACTTTGGCTTCCATTTGCTAGTTGGTGCCTTAAAGTCCTTTGTAAAAGGTCTTCGACTTATGAATGTTTAGAAAATCGGTTAACTCCATACTAGACCAGAAAGGTCACTACACTAGGACAGGCGTTTCAAGAGGGTCTCTGTAGCCACTTTAAAGGACTGCATACACTACATACTGGTTTCTGACACCATCACCACACTATTTAGTCCCCGGTCACACCGCTCAGACTTTTGAAATCGTGCAACTTCACTGGTAGCCCATTTCAAAGTCTGATGTCATTCTGACTTGGTGCGGCTTGCAAGACACAAGTGTGCATTCACTCCAAGAATCAGTGCGACTCCAACCAAGTCAGGATCTCACCACTTAATTGCGGACAACAGGGTGTGACTTGCCATGCAGTTTGAAACTCACATTGCAAGGCAAATTGCACCCGGCATGACCGGACACCTCATTTAGGCAAATTATACCTTACCGTCAGGTTATGCCATATCTGGTGTGCTGTGGAGCAGAGCTCTCAGAAAATGGGTGGAGGAACTCAGACACCCCAAAACTCCCCCTCACAAACTATCAAATTCCAGGAGTACATTACAGACTGCAGATCCAGGGGGTGCGCCACCGACTTCATGGTTCAACCTTCCACAGCCGCTTACCCCTGCATCTCCCATCCACATCTCACCTTCACCCCTCTTCAGCTCCAACTTCTGCATGCAAGCACCCCCCCCATTCTTAAAAGTTCCACCACATTCCACTCGTTTTACTCTTGTGAGGAGTTGAGTACCTCCCCGCACACTGTAGGTGGCCCCATCTCTCCCTTGCAGGGAGATCTAGTGGGGGTATTGGCATCTGCACCCTTGGAACCTGCACCTTCCTTGGTGCCCCATCCTGCACTCTGTGGGAGCGGTTAGGAGAAAAGTGATTGTGGTGAGCATGAAGCAGAAGGCCTGAGCTGCAGGTGGTGTAACCAAGTTCCAGCTGAAAAAATAAAGTCCTACCTAGAATGAGGCGTCCATTGTTGCCACAATACTACACTGAGCATATCACTGTCAGTTTCAAAACCCCTCCTAGTTTTTATTAAACCAATTAGTCCTTCAATATTATAAAGCCCAACTCCATGAGCTACTAAAAACTAACAATGCCTAATTTGTAAAAAAAAAAAAAAAAACCCCCGACAACCCCTTCTACTCCTTGTTCTCCCCTGACCCTCTTCCCCCAATCCTTTCAAATCCTATTCCCACCTGAGCCTTCACATCCATTTTGCAATGGAAATTTAGGGGACATTTCCAGAATTACCACTGAAGGGCCTGTTATCTAGAGGAGATTGTCATGTTGAATGCCATACGATAGATGTGCCGATGACCACTTCCAGTAGTATATTGCATTAACAAACTTAAATTTTGAACTTTATACCTTCCATTGTAACTATGGTACTTTCCTGGTTTGTGGAGAAATTCTCCTTGAATTAAACAAAAAAAAAAAAAAAGTTGTGAAACAAATGCGTTTCATTTGGATGACACCACATTATGAATTAGTTCAGGCCCATGGGGGGAATTAGTTCACTTTCCAAATTTGTTGGATAGTTCAGCTTTACTAATGGATTTAAAATATTTGTCATTTTGGATGCACATGACAGTCAATATTGTACAATCAGCTTATGACATTTCTCTTGGTGGGTTGGCCTAGAGTCTGAAAACACTTAGGATTTAAATGTGATTGGATAATATGGCAAATATATAGGATACTTCTGAAGAAGAAAAACAGACTGCAAAGGTTTTCAACTCTAGCCAGACCAATGAACAAACAATTAAAAACCAGATTGGTTCAAAATAAGACGAAACTAAAGTCAACAAACAAAGGCATCTGGAAGGAAAAGGTCTACTGTGCACGTCTAGTTATGGAAGTGTCCCTACTTATTGTAATAAAAAGACTTTGGTTCTAGGAGACAATGTAGACACCTGGGTGAGAAACTGTTCCTGCAAAAGAGAAAAGAAAACCCCACACCACTGTAGAACAGGTTGTACAAAAAAAGGAAAAAGGCTGCCCCAGGAACCTCAGCTGTCACTGTTGGCTTGATATACTTGTCACTAGTCTCAATAAATGCCTCAATTTGCCACCAAGTCTGTACCAGAGAGGCAGCAACCCAAGCCTTAAGAGGGTTCACCACCAATATCCACCATTGGAAACAACCTACTGAAAGGACATCTCCTTACCCACAGCCAGTGACTTAATCCAGTCAGTCCAGCATGGTCATCAACACCAAGATCACAAAAATCCAGCATATTGGACACCACACCAATTCCAGCCCAGGTTTGCCCATCCAATGTTTCACCCGTCCAGGTTTAGTCATTGACTGTCAGAGGTTTGACAGTATTGAAAGGTGGACAGTTCTACAGTGGTGTGTCACAGCCTCTTTGGGAGGCAACCTACTACTGTGAGGTAAGAAGTTTATGCCCAACACAGCCAGTGGGCAAGTTCAGGTGAAATTTTAGCCATGACACCCCCCCCCCCCCCCCCACTTTAAGTACGTTACTTATATACATAGTCTTCCTGGTGTAATCCCATACCCAGTTGATCCAGAGGAAGATTGAAAACCCATAAAAGCATGGAATATGCTCCTGCAGGGGAGAAAAAAACCCTTCCTGATCACCCAAGAGGCAATCTGATATTCCCTGGATCAACTACCTATAAATGTTATATCCAGTTAGATTACCTCAACTCGCTGTCTCTTGAGATTATTCTCTTTGGACGATCTCTCCACAGGGCATGGACTTCATTCTCATAGATGAGAACCCCACCTACAAACTAAAAAAAACACATTTGTTAAGCAAGTCCTTCCCCCCCCAAAAAAAAAAAAAAAAAGTTGTAGGTTAGTCAAGCCATGTCAGACCAAACTTACGCTCATTTTTGTGCCACAATCTGTCACAAGGAATCTGAACACCACTTCTCGGTCCGTCTTCTCTATTGGCTTGCACTGACCATTCCCCAGAATCACTGTATCCAAGTTCAGACTCGGTCTGGTTTGCTGGGACATAACCTCAATGGTCATAAAGCCATCTTTTGAGCAGCCTTGACCAACTAAGAAAACCAAAAAAAGTTATGAATTTAAAATCTGGAACAAAATTTAAAAAAAGCAATAGAATAGTGAATTATATTTTAAAATGTAAAATTAAAGTATCGGTTCCTATGTACGCAATTGTTCATCAAACTCACTAGGATTCGGTTGTCTGCACTGTGTAGAGCACCCTGTAAGCTTCATTGGCACATTAAGATCCTCCACCTCAAAGACCAGAGTGAATGGAGGCAAGCAGTGAGTGTCATCTAAAGCCTAAGACAGAAAACGAGATCAAATATTTATGCGATTAATTATAGAAGCCTTTAGTGCAAAAAAAATATATAAAAAAAAAATTTACCTTTAGCTTCTCCTTTCGGATTGTTATTCGGGTTCCACTGTTGGTGTCAACGGTTAAGCCGTGACTTTGGAGCACATAATCGCTACTTGGGATTGGAATTTTTACATTGTCAATATTAACAGACTCTAGATCACCATCAAACTCAGGAATAGAGATGTCCATGTGGGTGTCATTGCAGTGGAAAGGCCCTGAAAGTACAAGTTATAGCCTGTAAACACATTAGAAGGGTCAACTAATGGTCCCACCTACCTCACAGGTTGGTTCAAACATCTGAGCATTGCCTATCCATTAGAGTCTTTATTGCAAGGTCAAGCTTTACTAGCAAACAATTAGAATTTTGTACAGAATTTCAAATTTTTGTTGGACTGTTAAACTTGCTAATGGTTTGTAGGGTTTGAGATGGTGGTTCATAGTGATGAGAAGATCCAAAAGGATGAAAATTCTCCAATGAACAAAACTCCAAGTGTGAATGGTTGAGAAAAATAAAGCCTTCTGGGATCATATTCCACTGGCAGGACTGGACGACATTAGGAGTTGACGAATTAGTTGACCAATTGCAAAAAACACAAATCCTGCGCCCCCATGTGTATGATTGTTTTAGTTTAGCTGCACCATTCAATAATTCTGTTCTCCCATGAAAATGGCTATGCTTGTTTTTAAAATGCATAGAACACCCCGGTGTCTTCCCTATTTGTGTGAGCAGCCATAGGGAGCATGGCATTCCTGAAGCAGGGGTTATAGCAGAGCTTCAGGCAAAACAAAATGTCGTAATGCATCAAGAGCCAATAAAAGGCATCCATCTACATTTGCATCCACCTCAGAAGGGGATAAATCTGGACAGCCATTCTCAGACTCCCATGCACATGGTTGGCAAGTGTAGGCAGGGGGTTGACCTTCATGAGTTTCCTTTTTGCGGTCAGAACAGAAAGCTGGAGGTTTGTGACCTGGTAGTCCTGGCCAGGCTGTACTAGCACAGGGGTGCTTTGTCCCTGGCAGGCAAGGGTAATGAACCATGGATTTCTAGAGTTTAGTTGCCTGCAGTTTACATAGCACACCGAGCATTAGAGGGACCTTTCTGACCACAATTCAGACCTCCCAACTACATTAAGAGCTGCCCATGCCATGTTGCAGTTCTGCCCCATTTACTACTAAGCTCACCTGGTCCATATGGCTTCCTTCCCACAAATAACTCAGGAAGGGAGAGTGCTCAGAACACCTTGCACCCCCTACCCACCATAGGGGTACACAGTAGCCACCTTGCCAATGCCTTGCAATCACAGGCCCCGATTTAAATGCAGTGGTCAGCACCACTTTCCATACTGCCCATCCATTCTAGAGATTAGGAATGGGGGTTCTCTTCAGTGGAAATGCATTTCCAGCACTGAATGTATGTAATGACAAGGAGTGCTGGAGAGTCAATTAATACTGGCTGCTGGGGGGAATCTTTTAATGGAGGGAAGAGTCAGTTGCTTCTGGGAGTGATCTACTGTTAAAGGGAGAGACCCATTGATTCTGCTGGTGGGGGATCTTAATGAGGGAAGGATCAATTGTTGCTTGGGAGGGATCTACTGTTGGAGACCCATTGATGCTGGCTGCTGGAGGGGGGGGGGGGGGGGGGGGTCGTCTTGTTGCTGGCAGTGGGTTTTTTACTGCATTACATACAAGTTACTACTCAAAGTGATACTTTGTTTTGTATTCACCAAAGTGGGTGGTACTGGTAGAAGAGTAGGCAGTTGAACCAGAGGACTGTGCTTGTAGGTAGGGGGCAGAGACCAGGGTTGACTTGGAAGGGAAGAGTTCATGCACATGAGAAAGGTGCACCCCCCCCCCCCCCCCCCCAATACAGTCCTGGCCTTGAGTAGAGCAATGCCACTACTCAAAACCAAAGCTTGGGCTGCCTACTAGGCCACAAGCCTTAGGACTCCATACAGTCCCATCAACTTATCCCCCCCACCCCAAAAAAAAAAAAAACCCACAGCTTCCAACTAAAAAGCTGCAGAAGCCAACATCCCCACAGCTACATGCTGAGAAAAGTGGAACCTTCTGATCCAGGCAGAGGGTCAAGGCAAGACAAACTAGGTGTATCTGCATCAAGAGGGAGACCACTGACCCAAGGACCATCTGGTCACATAATGGTGCAGGGGCGGACTGACCATTTGGAAACTCAGGCACTGCCTGAGGGCCTGGGGTCAGTAGGGGGCTCCCCATGAGATGCCCCTGGTACCTTTCATAGGCTTTGAGTTTGGGCAAGGACACAGGGGCCCCATGATCCCGTTGCCCCATGAGTTGTCAGTCGGCCCCTGCAATGGTGTGACCTCAGGCAATAAGAAATGCACTCTAAACTGAGGGATGAGTAGGGTAGGAGGGGTTTTCACCATTTTGCCATGTTTCCTGTAGAGGAACAAGTCTGGTTGCTGCTCTGAAAGCATTGGGGAAATGGAGAAGCCTCTCCAGATAGAGTTTATAGAACTGCCAATTACATGTACAACAATTACCTGTAGCACACCGAATCTTCACTGCAATCATGAATTTTGGAAAAAGCTTTTCCAGAACGATCTCAAGGTCTCCAATGTACAAGCTTTGATTATTGGCCTAGAAAGACAAAAAAGTTAAGTAAACTTTGGGAGACAAAAGTCAACGTCCCATCTAGACTTACAGATAGTTCACGTATTCCAAAGGCGTCGTAACGGATCTTGAACATAAAGTTTGTGTCGTCACTCGTCAACGTGTATCCATAAGTTCTGGCTTTTGCAATGGTCACTTTTGTTTTCTCGGTTCCATTGTAGATGACTACCATCCATGTGGCTGTAGGTGGTATAGCACCAATCTGCAAGAGATTTGTAAAGTCGGCATTAGTTGACCTTTGATAGAAAAAAAAAACCCACACATGAAGTACCCACTTTGGAAAGTTGAAGTACCCAGTTTCAAGAGGATTTGGAAGCCGCCACTAGATGTGTTGCATTTCAGTTTCATTTGTCAAGTTAAAGTGGTTGTAAAGGCTCAAGGTTTACCTTCAAGCATTCAATACTTACCTGAGCCTCATATGCATGAGGGCCTTGGCTGTTCTGGTTCTCTGCCTCCTTGGCAGAGCCAATGGCTCCTGCTGCTGTCAGTCACAGCTGAGGAGGAGGGGGTGGGGCCAAGCCACAGCTTTGTATGAATGGACATGGAGCAGCAGGTGCCCCCAAAGCAACCTGCTTGCTGTGGGGGCACCTGAAAGTAGGAGCCAGGAAAGCCTGTGAGGGACCTAAGCTGCACTGTGCAAAACCACTGCACTCAGCAAGTACACGTTTGTTATTTTAGGGGGGAAAAAGTGAACCTTTAGAAATGCTTTAAAGTCTTCAAAATAGAATGATTCGTTTCCTAAATTTGTTTTGTATTAGTTTTAAATTCAATTTGGAAGATGGGTCCATTCTATAAAGCTTCCCAAGTAGGAACCATGGTATTTCAGTTCTATACCTTACTGTATTGCAATAGGTTTCCATTTATAATTCAAATTCATTTGTTATAGTTTGAATTTGTTACTATGGTGATTTGGAAATTCAAATACATCCGAATCTCGGA